>NC_054056.1:120443919-120688919 GCF_017639655.2 Falco naumanni | reverse complement strand
CTTCCTTTCCTTCCTTCCTTCCTTTCCTTCCTTTCCTTCCTTCCTTCCTTCCTTCCTTCCTTCCTTCCTTCCTTCCTTCCTTCCTTCCTTCCTTCCTTCCTTCCTTCCTTCCTTCCTTCCTTCCTTCCTTCCTTCCTTCCTTCCTCCCTCCCTCCCTCCCTCCCTCCCTCCCTCCCTCCCTCCCTCCCTCCCTCCCTCCCTCCCTCCCTCCCTCCCTTCCTCCCTCCTTCCATTTATTTCTTTTGTTCTTTCTCTCCTCTCTTTCTCCCTTCTTTCCTTCCTTTGCCCAGCCACTCTCCAGCAGCTAGTGCTAACATGCATGTGACAGGCGTGTCCTTTGGGACAGATTCAAGGGAATGGAACTTGACACAGCTCCATGGGTTTTCACTCTCTATCCAGATGCAGACAATGTGATCTATTAACCCTGTGATGAGGTTGAAACTAATGCATTGTTGGATCGATAGATGGCAGTTGCAAGGATGCAGATGAAGACGTCAAGTGTGAGACATGATTAAACCAGGTGCTTTTATTCAGGTCCTGAAAATGTATACAAGGATGACAATTTTCCTATTGAGATGGACCATCCTCACAGCATGTTAACAAAACGTCTCTGAGAAGCTCATCTGAACTGCGGTGCCCAGCACCACCATCTGCTGCCCACGTTAAATGTCCTAACAGTTATGCAACTGAAGTTTGAAGCTGATTAGAAGACTGTGTCTGTACAATATATGATGAGGGATGGATTGCTCTCCTGAATGTGCTATCCACGGGCAAGCCCCCTGTTCACAACCTAAGCCATTAAAAGTCCCATGACTGAGACCCTTTGCAGTCTACAGTAATGCATGGACATTTTCTGAATGGAAATGATTAAAAACGAATGGCAGAGGAAAAAAATGGGAGACGCAAATATGAATTGTTTTACAGACCTATTTTGATAATCAGTAGAAATGCTAACAAAACAGAACAACCAGCCATTCCTCCTATACCTGGATGTTTCTAACACTGCCTACTCACATGCCTTCCCAAAATAAGAAACACCTTTGCCTTGCCATCTATACAGTTCACAGTATAGAAGCAAGGTGGAGGGCTTTTTCTGACCTCCCCTGACCACTGATCTTCTGGCCTCAGGATGAGACATTACACTTTTTATACCTATGTTTGCAGGGCTACCAGTTCCCCAACAGTCCAACACACAGAACTTGGACTTCCATTGCAAAAACACACAGAGGTGGCACTGGAGGCACTGCAAAGTATTAGAAACAAAACTGCTGGTTAACTAATAACCAAGCAGAAGGATTTATTGCATGTAACTTCTGAAACCAATTATATCTCCTTTTGGGGCTTGGGTAATGAAAAGTCTCCTGTGTGCATTCCCAAAGCACTACAAAACTGACATGTACTCCCGTGTCCTCACCTAGAAAATGAGTCTAGTGGTGTGGGCTGCAGCAAGCTGGACTCACTGGTTTCTGCTACCCAATGAGTCTGAACCGGCAGCACGACAAAGAATTCTATTTAGGGTCTGCAGTCTTTTTAATAAAGTGGGGGTGGGGCAGGGGTGCATGTCAATTTTTGGTGTGGATGTTTTTGGTTTTGTTTGTTCTGTTTGTTTGTTTGTTTCCCAAATAAAATAATGGCTAGTTCCTGAGTTACTTCTTTTGAGATTTAATTTAATTTATTTTCTAGTGCCATTGTACATCAAGGATGCTACGTATTCCGCTCCATGTGTAAACTCTCCTCATAATTGTAGTTGCAGAGAGACAGCAGGACAGCATCTGCAATGTAATTCAGACATACCTTTCCAGTTCTTTAAGACTTTTTGGATTGAAGCACCTGAATCTAAGCTGATTGTAAACTTAAATCTTGAAAAGTTTTACACATCAATCCCTTCAAAGAAAGCAAGATAGCAATAGTCAAGATATTGTGTTTAACTATTATAGTAAGTATTACACTAGATACGTTTTTTCCAGATGGACTTGGTACCCTGGATAATTATTACAGATGGTGACGAAAAAAAAAAAAAGGCTGAGAAATTGTCAATGTCTGCAACTAGATTCAGCAAATAAGAGAGGAGGGTCAAAGAGCTGAAACTTAACGGGCAAGGTGTTTGTGCAGGTAGGAAGTTCTGCTTTCCTGTTTTAACTGACTGGGGCAGTGACTTGGAAAGCAGCAGCTCACTATTGCCCCACTCTTCTTCCTTTAATAACATCCTTCTTCACAGCAGCATTACTTTGGCATCTTTCTAGATAAAAGCATTTGGGAACAAAGACTATATTACTCTGCAATGTTTATGCATCCTACATTTACTGTACCAGGCCTGGGAGAAACCCTGTTCCTCCTAGGGCATGTTCCTGTTCAGCCTTGTTTGCAGGCAGAGGTTCGAGCAGTGCTCTTCATTACAGCTGTCATCCAACTTTTAATTGCTTCCTCAACTAGACCAAAATGACAGGCTGACATATTTTCTATAGGATATACTCTGTTGGGTGGTATCTGTGGATGGACAGTCAGCCAGGTGGATTTCTAGGCTACAGTGATGCAGTATGAAAGAGGATAATAGAGCTGAGGGATTACTTTTGCTGGGAAAAAGATGCAGTACTGGTTGTGTGCTTAGCTCGTGTGTCTCTTGCTGCTACTGCAGCCTTGGAGTGAAGGAAATGAACTCAGGATAGAAAAGACTAGGTTTTTTTAGATTGCCTCAAAAAGAATTGATATGGAGACTCTTCCTGAGTGAAGCAGTGAGTAGCCATCACTGCTTTATGTCTTGGTATTGGACAGTACTAACCAAATAATTAACAGTGGAGGATGTTTCTTGACTTCAGCCTCAGCGATCTGCTCTGCCTCAAGCGACAGTGCTGAGCAGCACAGGGAAGAGGATAGAGAAATCTGCCAAGCTTTGGACTCCAAGCTGAAGGGTACCAGTCATGACTTAGTTCCTGTACCTGGTTGCAAAATTTAAAGGGAGAAGGACCATAAAGGCATAAAGCCACCAGGAAGGGAAGATGGATGGTTGGCATGCTTGGCTGACGTGTGAGATTTGTCCGTGCAGAGTGAAACAGGCTTGGGGAAGACATTTTTACATGGGCATCGCAGGATGGGGAGAAGTGCCACCAAAAGCAGAGAGGTCTCTACTTCAGCTTTCTGACTTGGACTGCAAAGAAAGGGGAAGAGCAAGAAGATGACAAACGTGTGTGCACAGGAAGAAGGAACCGGAATAGCATCAGTCATAGGGAAGGCAGGGTCTTCCTAACACTCAAACTACTGAAGGTAGCAAGGAAGTTCACCCTGAAGTAATTCACCTCCCAGCTGTGTTGATTAAGATGATCGCAAGACCTTAAACCATTCCTGACACAGAATAGCAATGGGTGTCAACCAGCTTTGTTCATTCTGCTGCCACTACAACCCCAGCTGGGTATAAGACCTAGAAGGAAAGCAAGCCTGCGAGGAAAAGCTGTCTGTAAGTTCCTGCTGAGGGAGAAGGGGTCTTTAATTTCTCTCTCTCCTTCCCTCTCACATCCTTGTTTTTCGTTAGAAATATGAGGGGCAATGTGCTCTCAGGCAGTGATTCTTTGTTCCTGGGATAGGCAGTGTCTCTCCTGTAGCACAAGAGAAGCACACTTGATGATTTGGTCCCAGCTATCTACTTGCTGATGGACTGTTCCTGGGAAGGGCATATCTTTACGCAAATTCAGCTTGGTCAGCTGGGAGGGTCCATGCCCCCTTCCACTTACATCTTATTTCTATGGATACATTTGCTGTTCTGAAAGTCCTGTTTGTTTCTCTCTCTGGTCCACCGTGTTCTGCTCTTTTCTCCATCTCTTCTTTACGCAGCATTGTTTCATGGTGCTTTCTTCAAACTCTTTTCCCATTTCATTTCCTTACCCCTCTCTCCTGCCCCAGTTTCTCTTTTCTCTCAGTCTCGTCTCATTTTCTCTCAGTCTGCCTTTTGTCTCTCGCCCTGGTTTGCTGTCCTCCTCCCTCCCTCGCCTTACTTATTCTTTGATTTTCCATCACTCTTTATCAACTTTGTCTCCTGCACAATCCCCATCGCTGCTTCTTTTCTTGTTTAATGTTCCCAGACTCCCCTGGCGCAGAGCACTTTCTGCTGATGCGGCTTCTCTAGTGGCTTGAAGCACGGCTGACCTCTCCATGCAGGACCAGAGATCAGAGTTTGATGTAAGAGACATCTTAAGACTTAGATGCTTCCACTTGTGACAGCAGACGCTTCAATTGCCTCTAGAGACTTGACTCTCTGGGTCATTTAAGCTGTCAGCAGAGGTATCTATTTAACTACTGCAGTTCTCCTTGTCTGATCTATAGCTTCAGAGTTCCTTAGCCTGTTGGCTCTTGGACCATTGCGCTGTAAATTGTGGGTGGGAGCAACCTACTTCCTTTCACCCCTCCATCATCAGGAGTAAAAGGGGACATCTGAAAAGAGTTTCAGTCCACCCGTCTCTCAGGGAAGACACTTAGCTTAAAGGGGCACATTGCAGCAGAAGTCTTGGGCCATGGGTGTAGCAAAGAGCCTTCCTGAGCAGTGGGTGTCCTAGGAAATAGGTGTTTTCTTAGTGAGGCCTTTTCTGGGTGGGCATGCAGAAGCAAGGTGCTCTGGGGAAAAGTCTTTGAAGGAGACCAAGATGGAAAGTCAATGAGGAGATGCATTTATTCGACTGGGGGAGTAACTGATGAAATGACAGTTGTGTCGTGTCTCTCAGACCATCCCTGGGCCCTCTGCCTTTCCAGTTGAGCCACATCTGCCTATTCAGCAAGAGTTTTAGACCTTTTTAGCCCTTCAGACCTATGGACCAAGAGACAGGATGTTCTCCAAAAGCCTCCTCAGTCTTCAGCTTTCAACTGTTTCATAGCCTAACTTGACACTGAAAAACTTTTCCTCATTTTCCAATGCACATCTACAGGTAGGGGACACGTGGTAGCAGCGTCGCTGGGGATGCCCTGCTATTGGAAAGCAGGAGCAACCCCCGCTCTTCTCAAAAGGTTATGCCAAGACTGCAGCCAATTAAGCATAGATATAAAATAATTTCTTTTAGTCTTAATAAAGCCAGAGGAATTCCCTGTGGAAAACTCTCTCAGAGTTACTCTTACTGACAATGTATGTGCCCAATATAAACCAAACCAGACTCAGGAGACATCATTTACTGTGTAAAAGTTCACAGTTAAAGAAAACCGAACGTCTTATATTTAGACCTGGCTCTGTGCTCTTTTTCCTCCCTCTCCCTAGACCCCACTTAACATTCCCAGAGGATGTACGGAGACAAAACTGGAAATGTTCTGGACTGGACTAAAATGACAGCTCTACTCCCAGAAGATGCAGGACTTTAAAGAACATAAAGCAAAGGACTGGTAGCCCAGATTACTGTAATATTGCTGTAACGTGTACACAGCACAACAATATACAAATTCATCTAATCCATCAACACAAAATTAATAAGGGCTAGAAAACTGAAATATGTTTCAATTTTTCTCCTATTAAAAATGCTTTCAAAATTGGGAATTTATTCAACTGATGACCGCTTTTGGAATTTTTTAATTGGAAAAGCAATGCATTTTCTGTTAGGAAAGCGGTATTATTGCAACTCACCCAGGATCAGCTATAAGGGGGACTGTCCCGAGCAGAAATAGCCATGACAGAAGTCATGGCTCTCCCTGTTTTATTCCAACTGCTCACACCTCCTGCACACAGAGGCACACATGCTCTGCACCCCTGGGGTTCTGGCTGCGTGCCTGGCTGCAGCTGCCCCTCTACAAACTCCAGCACACAGCGGAAGGCTGTTCAACAGCTTGCATTATGTTTGAGTCTTTTGGCATTGGGCAAGCCCCATGTCATTTATCATGAGCATGTGGTCTGGCTGCAGCCATGACCCAGCAGACAGGATAGGACCCAGGCAGCATAGGGACAGGGAAATAGTCCTCCCTCTTCCTCTAGCTCCTTGCTTTCCCATTAAGCAGTTCTGCAGTAGGGATGTCCCCCGTGATGGATGCCCCACTTGCCCCTGTATTTTGGCAATTCACTTTGTTTCCTGTTGAGTTTCTTCTCTATTTGAAAAGCATTTAAATGTGCTTAGTGCTAAAAAATGGCATTACTTATTAGAATCATAGAATTGTTTAAGTTGGAAAAGACATTGAGATCAGCAAGTCCAACTGTTAACCCAGGACTGCCAAGTCCACCACTAAACCATGTCCCCATGCATCAACATCTACACTTTTTTTAAACACCTCCAGGGATGGTGATATCACCACATCCCTGGGCAGCCTATTCCAATGCTTGACCACCATTTCAGTGAAGAAATTTTTTGTAGTTATCCAAATTAAACCTTCCCTGGCACAACTTGAGGTTGTTTCCTCCTGTCCTATTGCTTGTTATCTGGGAGAAGAGACTGACCCACACCTGCCTACAGCCTCCTGTCAGGTAGCTGTAGAGAGCGATAAGGTCCTCCCAGATAATCCTCCTTTCCTGACTGAACAGCCCCAGTTTTACAAAAGGAAGCACAGATTCTTGCATCTGGTGAAGAACAATGCCATGCACCAGTGCATGGTGGAAATCACCATGGAAATCACAGCTGGAAAACACTTTTGCAGTACATGGTGGTCCTGGTCGGCACCAAGTCTGGCATGAGCCAGATGTGCGCTTACAGCAGAGGGTTAACAGTATCCTGGGCTGCATTAAGCAGAGCACTGCCAGAAGGTCGAAGGAGTTGATCCTTCTTTTCTACTCAGCACTGCTGAGACACATCTGGAGTGCTGTGTTCAGTGCTGTGTTCTCCAAGTGCAAGAGAGATGTGGAGGTATTGGGGAGAAGATCATTAAGGCAATGGAGTATTTCTCACATGGGGAAAGGGTGAGAGCATTGGGACTGTTTATCCTGGAGAACGGAAGGCTTAGGGAGATCTTATCAATGTATATAAATACCTGAAGGGAGGGTGCAATGAGGATGGAGCCAGGCTCTTCTCAGTGGTGCCCAGTGACAGGACGAGAGGTGATGGGCACAAACTGAAACACAGGAGGTTCCCTCTGAACATCAGAAAACACTTTTTTACTGTGAGGCTGACTGAGTGCTGGCACAGGTTGCCCAGGGAGGTAATGGAGTTTCCCTCCTTGGAGATATTCCAAAACCGTCTGGACATGGTCCTGGGCAACTGGCTCTAGGTGGCCCTCTCTGAGCTGGGGGGTTGAAAAGGATGAACCCCTGAAGTCCTGTGCAACCTCTACCATTCTGCGCTTCTGTGATTCAGACTGTAGAGATGCATGTGCTGCTCTGTAGTTTTTCTTTTACTAAAGGAAAAAAAAATAAAATAATTAAAAAAGTGCCTTTCTAAAAAGGTAACAGCCTGAGATTCCCAGAGACAGAGACTGTCTTCCTCATGTCCATGCCTTTGAGGGACACCTCCGTGCTTCAGGGACGATGGAGCAATTCTGTTTCCATGACCACTCAGACCTTGGCTTCTTTGCTGATTCACCCAGTTTGCAGCGGTCACTGCAGTGTGCCCAGCTCAGTCTGCTCAGCAGCGCTGGGCTGACAGTGTGAAGCTCCCTGCTAAAAACAAGACGAAAATTGATTGCATGTACAGTGAAGACAGTAGCAACTTTCTTCAACAGGAATCACAAATGCCTGTGAGGTAAAACAACCTCTTGACCAGCCCAGAGATGCTGCTACAAGGTATAATCAGGCCCTTCTCTGCCCCACCTATGGTGGGCCTTTTGGTGTGCTGGAGACAACAGAGTGCAGGATTTTGGTGCAGGCAGATGCAGCTCAGCCGTGGTAGTAATGAGCATCAATGCGGGACCTTCACATCTGCCCGGAGATCACATGCTGGTCTATCTCAAAAATGCCTGCAGTGACAAGGCAGGGCAGCTGGTTTCAACAAAAGAGGCTTTTAAAGCTCAGTTTTCCAGGAAGGAGGAACAGAAAGTAAAAATGTCATAAAGCCCACATGATGCTTCAAGAAAAGCTTGCAGACTGGTAATGCTGTGAGCATTATGAACATCTGCTCTGAGCAAGCCAGCATGCCCCAGCAGCTTTTGCATATAGCCTAGCTTCTTTCAGGGAAATGTATCTCCGACCTCTGGTCCCTGCCTTGTGCAGGAAACTTCCATTTCTAGGAATTTCTAGGCTAATGCTCCAGCTGAAGTGACAGAGCATCACAGGATTCCCAGGATTTGCAGTGTGGAGTCAATCACCTGTGGTGAGCCCTTCTACTTGGGGAAGTGTATTTCCCAGCTCCCACCTTAGGGCAAAGGAGAAGCTCTTGGGTGAAACCACCACGGGAGTCTCCTCTGCCACCACTCCATCAGTGCCCGGTGCTCACTCTCCTGCCAACTTCTCAGCCCCTGCTCAGCAGGGCTGGACTGTGTCAGCATCCCTTGTTGCACTGGCCACCCCATCCCACGTGGAGATTTTGGCTTTATCATAGCATGATTACGTACCAGAAATAACATTTGCTTATCAGCAAAGCAACAAGCATTCATCCATTGTCTTGATCAGGTGACACTAAACAATATATTTGGCTATTATCTGACTCCAGGATGTGACCTTTTGAGCTGATTAGATTTTGTCTAAGTGTCAGTTTGCCCTGAATTTTCCACAACTATGACTCTGTTATCACTTTGTAGGCAGATGCAGTCTTTCAGAAATACACTAAAAGAGCGTGAGCTTTTTCTTTTTCCAAGCGATTAATGGAAAAATGTAAAAAAAATCCCAGCAGCTCCTCCAGGTTCCAGGATTTAAAACAAATTCCTTTCCTTTAACTACTATCTGAGATGTTTGTGGAAAGTATTAGCAAGCTTGAGCGACCACAGACACTTGTGGTTTTGTGAAAATCGACTTTTGTTTCAGTAAAAAATACTAACCATCAAAAGAAATATTTTAAAACCATGGTGTGTTTTCAAAGCCCACAGAGGTCTCCAGATAAAGGAAATGTTTTTTAAAATGCTATATTTCAACTGGGGGAGTTGGATTTCAAGCAGTTATATACTTGGATATTTCTGGATCAGGAAGCTTCTTTATGAGATATGGAGAAATGATCTCCAGCTGGCATAAATACGAAGCAGAGCCAGCTGAGATCTCTGAAATTTATATACCTGCTGCTTGCCGTGGGGGAAGGCTGGACACTGCTTGGGGCTTACTGTGAGGCTGGAGGGAAGGTTGCAGCCCCCCCTCCTAATGCCAGCACCCTGGGTGGGGGTGGGGGCAGCTGCGCAGGCTGGGTAGGGTGCGTGGGCTTTGCTTGTGCCCGGGGGGCTGGCAGCCCTGCCCGTGCTGGGCAGCTGCTTCACACTCGTGGACCAGCCAAAGCCAACAGCTTTGCCTTCTCCGAAACGGTTCTCCAGCCTCCTTGCGGAACAAGCTGACTCTTGCTTTTTTGCCCTGTTTTGGAACGGTTAGGGTGGTTTTTTGTGGCGTTACCATTTTAAAGAATCTTTAGAAGTTGTTACTTAAGGAGAGGATTCTGTGTTTCCTTCTCTCACCTCTGCTGTTACCTCTCCTTGCTGCCTTGGTTTCCACTGCACCAACTCAATGGCACATTTTGCTCCTAATGCATGCTGTGCACAGTCGCACGATCTTCAGCGAGGCTGCATCTGCTACAGGGGAAGGTGGAATTTCACCTAAAAGCTTCATTTCCCCTACCTCTGAGAAGGGAAGTGCTTCTTTTTATTCTTCTTTTTTCTTTCTTTTTTTCTTTTTCTTTTTTTTTTTTTTTTCCCCTTACATTTTCAATTCTCTGGCCCCAATGACATCAGTGAGGTCAGGATGTTCCTCCACTGCAACCCATAGTCACATGCTACAAGACAGTGTGTATATGTATCTGTTTCGCACTATCTCACCCCCACAACTCATAATAATTTTTATTTTAGATTAAATGCCAAATGGGTCACCTTCTACACAGGACATCTAAAATTGCTACAAAACCTGGACTTCCTTAGCAATAACAATGACAGGTATGAAGTTATATTTAAGATATGGCTTTGACCGGATATTATTAACATTTTTTAAAAGAAGAATACACATGAAAGGAAGAGAAAACCCACACATGTAGACAAGTATTCCCAAGAATTCATGATTCTCCACTTGGATTGCCAGTATTTAACTAAAGTGTAAGATTGCTGGATAAAACTGCATGGGCAGCAAGAATGAGACAGCCTGTTGCAGAACAGCCAGACAGAGGAAATAAAATATTTAACCCCATTTTTTTAACCCTGCTTCACCCAGGAATGTGTAGGTTCAACCTTGACAGATGCTACAAAACTCTGTTTGACAAGCCAGACCGTTACTGTATCGACTGTGATATCAGTAAGTCACTCACAGCCAGTATGTAACTCTCAAATCTTGACATCTTGGCCAGGTTTTAAAAATATTTGTCTTCCCCTGTGGTCTGGTTTGTGTATCTTTTCCTTGTGCTGGGCAGCAGGGTTTCATGGAACGAATCCCTCTGCAGCTCAATGGGGCTTTTCATGCCTGTTGATGTTCATTACTTCCATGGTTGAACAGACTAATCCGGGATCTAAATTTTTAAAGGATGCCCTAACCCTCAAGGACATTAAGATCCAAGTGCTTAACTTTTTCAAAGAACATGAATGATGACAAAAACACGACATGATTTTCTGGGTAAGAAATGGATATTTCTCTAGAAGGAACCAACAATGGCAGACAAAACCAGAGCCCTTTCAAGCATTAATATGCACTTTTCTATCCCACATCTTCAAAGCATCATTAGTAATTCTGCGTATAAAACTTCTTGTATCAGAAGCACTTGAGAGAGCGCTGAGCATGGTGAATCCTTAACAACCAGGTCCCTCCAAGGTCTCTGAAGACATCCATCAAAAAATACAGTCAATTTGGATCACATTGTTTTTAAATAGCTGCTGTCATGCTGTACCAAATAGATATAGAAACTCCATACCTGCTCTCCCAAACACCTGCCTTTTTGGTGGACCTGTTTGGTAGCAAGCAATACTGTGTGCCCTACAAAACCCATGAAGTATAATAATGGAAACACTGAATTATTTGTGAACTGTCATTTTTGATTTATAGCAAATGACATATTCCCTTTCAATCTTCCTAATTACTAGTGCTTTTTTTTTTTTTTTTTGGGGGGGTGGTGGTGGGGTGTAAAATAATAGTATTTACTTCATGTCAAATGCCTTATTTATGTCGTTCCACATAATTATCAGATTGGGAGATTAGATCATTTCTGGTTCTGGAGCTGTTGCTTTGAATTATTTGGAAGGTATAAATCTGTAAATTTTAATGAATTTCAGAAGGGTTTTTTTCATTATAAATGTATCACAGGGGTTCAGTGTGTGATTTCTAGAGTCGCATGAGGCATTTTTAATTAATTTTTGAACCTGGCAAAGTGCTTTTTCTTCAGTGTGAAGAAGTTGTCTGCCAAAGGGAGTTTTGTGATGCTCTGAAATGTATGTTAGGCTCTCTAGCTTGTGCTTTGACTTATAAAAAGATTTAAAAAAAAAAAAAAAAAAAAGGAGGGACATGCACGCGCAGCCATTTCTCTGTGAGTCTAGTGCACAGTATTGCCCATTATGCAAATACTTTCTTGTTACACTGCCCCACTTCATGATTCCTAAAATCTTAAGCCAAATCTCAAATGAACTATGACATGGTCCTCAGTTTCTGCATAGTAGGACGTTACATATTCTGTAAGTTAAGAGGCTTGAAAACTTGTTTTAAAAAAATACAGGTTTTGTTGCAATTGAAATCACTGACTCTAGCTTCTTGTTTGCTAGAGCTATTTAAGAAACTTCTGATGCAAATGGTCAAATGAATTTTTTTCCATTTAAAAACATCAGTTTTTCCAAGCCATTTTGATGTTTCACCAGGAAAAGCTGTTTTACAGTCTCACAGCTGTCACAAGAGGACAGCAAAACTGTCATGAACATTTCAGCTAAGGGAACCGCACGCAGACTGGGATTAAAGAAGGGATGGTGAATCTACTTACTTTGCTCTCTTTCCAGGAGCAAGAGGAGGTATGAGGAAGCAGTACTCTCACCCTCTGCCCAACGTGGAGGATTTGGTGGGTTCAATTTTCACGAGGAAGGTCTGAGACCCACAGAACTACCATTTGACCTCTCCTAGAATTTGGTTCTAGAAAAACACTGTCCCATAAACAGTGCTGATGGCTTGTTGTTGCTGTTATTGTTGGTGGGCTTTGTTTGTCATTTTTTCCTTCTGTCCAGAACAGTTTCTACTGCACAGAAATGCTGTATTCAGCCTTCATCTGCTACTTTATGCTATATGGAACGCAAAGAAAGGTGCTAGACGAGGATGGCCAGGCAGCAGAGCAGGAGTCCTTGCCTGTGTCACTGGCTTGAAATAATCTGCAGGTACTGGGCATCACCAGTCAGCCAACCCACCACACTGGGACCCTTGTGCCATCAAGCCAGATGGGGAGGATATCAAGCTTCCACCTCCCAAAGCTCTGTTCTTGGTGTAGGGAAGAGGATCCAGACTCCCAGTTAAACCCTGCACAAGCTGCTAGCAAACATTTAGAGACATCAGAAAACAGTCCACACAAGCTCTCAGTTAAAAGAGGTGGTACGTAGATCTCTTTGTGCTGTTACCTGCAGCCCCTGGAAGATGTAAAATCTTGTGGAGGAAGTGTTTGCTGATCTCTATCACCAGTGTAGTGAGATGGGTGACTCAGTGTTGCTCTAATTAATGCGTGGAAAGACCTTTTCTGAAATATATTTGGTATGTTTCCCCCTGGAGACAGGAGATATCTACAGCAAGCACATCCTCCCACACCTCTCCTGGGCACTAGAACTTATTAGCAAATATCCTGCTGATGCTCTTTTACTAGGGCAGATACTGCTGCAGCAACCATGGTGGGAAAGGCAGGGAAAATACAGCCCAGGAAATTTGACAATGTTTTTTAGCTTCGTCCTGTATCAACTAACTATGAATCTAATGGCATATGCTAAAGGTCTGTGATCTCACCTAATCTGTAAATAAAATGCTTCTGTTTGAAGGGAGATGGCTAGACCAGCCAAAAATGATAATATAAACCTCTGCCACCCTGGCATCACCTTTAAGGAGCACGGGGTATCTTTGGTGTATCCTTCCTCCAGGAAGTTGCCATCGTGGAAGTTTTTCAATGTTTTCACAGGGTTATTTGCACAAGCAAGTCCTTAGCTCATTGAGCAAAAAAAACCCAACAAAACAACCAACCTACCTGATCAAGCTGCAAACAGAGAGAGATGGCTTCAGGGGAATAAAACCCCTAGCAAAGCACTGTGAAACATTTGCACACCAGAGGTTAGCGTCATGCCAATTGTTTCTCACTGGAAGGATTGTCAGGGTTAATTTGTTTTCATAAAGTGGTAGAAATTCAAAGCTCTGACATCTGCCAGTACCTTGGGCCAGCAGGTTCAGAGATTATTGATATGGATCACACAGACACACACAGAGCTTAATCAGGCAAACCCAATTGCATTGGTGAAAGTAGGCTTTAAATGAAGGGAGAGACAGGCAAGGAAGTGTTTATCTGGAAACTGGGACTGAAAGAGAGAACTGGCAGTGTAAGATAGTTTCTATTGTCTTTGCCTCACCCCTCAGATTTTGGACAGTTGTTGCAGGGATCCTTTGGCAAGGGTCATTAGCAAGAGGCAGAGCAGACAAATCTGATCTGGGACTAACTCCTTCAAGCCAGGCAGAGGGAGGCCACTGAGACCACCCAGCAGGCAGAGAAGGGCTCTCCTCCTGGCAAAGAGAAGACAGCAATGTGATGCATCTGTTAGCGTGCCTGTTTGCAGCACCCCAATTACACCTGACCATGAAGTCTCCGTTAACGGCTTTACCTCCAATGAGTTAGAAGTGATCCTGCTTTCCCTCGTCTTCCCTTCTTCCTTTGTAGTGATTTTTGGATTCTTTGCTGGGTTTATTTGCCACCGGCCATCTCACTCTGGGTTTTACATGCTTTCGTTTTGTGTAGAGTTCACATGTCATTGACACCATCTCCTGTGTCATCAACCCATTGTGGTGGGTTGACCTTGGCTGGCTGCCAGGTGGCCACCCAACTGCTCTCTCACTCCCCCTTCTCCAGCAGGAGAGAAAATAAGATGAAAACCTCACAGGTCAAGAGAAATAAAAAATAATTATTCTCTACTTCCCATCACCAGGCAAAGTCTAGCCACTTTTGGGGAAGTAGACCTTAATGTGTGTAGTGGTTACTTCAAAAGACAAATGCCTTAATAACATGTGTGTGTGTACCCCCCTCCACCAGCCTTTATTGCTGAGCATGACGTCATATCATATGCAATATCCTTTTGGTCAGCTTGGGTCAGCTGTTCTGGCTGTGTCCCTGCTCAATCTCTTGCCCAACCTACTGGCCTTTTGGGGGGGATTTGAAAGAAAGCCTGGATGCTGTGTGAGCACTGCTTAGCACCAGCCAAAGCACCGGTGTGTTACCAACACCATGCTACCTACAAATGGAAAGCATAGCACAAAAGAAGGGGAAAGCTATGGGGAAATTTAACTCCACCCCAGCCGGACCCGATACAGCCACACAGAGAAGATAGGTTGAGCAGGGAATGCAGGTGACATCACACTGAACTGGCCTGGGGAAATCAGCCTTTTTCTGATTTAAACCAGTTTCTGTCCCTATGAAGGCTGCGAGAAACACCAGTTCCCTCCAGTGACGTTCAAGACAGGGCTTGGTATAAACTCTGCCTTAAATTTCACAAGTGCGTGCTCAAGACAACCTCAGACAAACTTTCCTGGCTGCGTGGAAAACATTGATATTCTAAACAGAGTCCTCAAAAGTGCACTTCGTATTCGGTGTATGATGTATCACAAAAGCACAGAATCACAGAATGGCCAGGGTTGGAAGGGACCTCTGGAGATCACCTAGCCCAACCCCTGCTCGAGCAGGCTCTCCCAGAGCAGGCTGCACAGAGTCACATCCAGGTGGGTTTGAATGTCTCCAGAGCAGGAGACCCCACAGACTCTCTGGGCAGCCTGTGCCAGGGCTCTGCCACCCTCAAGGAAAAGAAGTTCTTCCTCATACTCAGAAGGAACTTCTCCTGGCACCTTTTGTGTCCTTTTCCCCTTGTCTGATAAAATACTTTGATCTGCAGGATCTGAAAGACAACAGCTACTGCACCTGGAGTGGAAACCTGTTCTTCTTGTTTCTCTGGGAGCAGATTCTTGTGTGACTTTGGTGCCTTTCCCCACACCTCTATGAACAAACGCAGGCTGTGAGCTCACCCAGGCTAGCATCTCCCTAGGATGTGATGTGTCATCACACAACAAACCAAATGGTCTTGCTGACCTCACAATATCTTATGTTGTGTCAACAGAGGGCCAGCCAGGCCATTTCTGGGAGATAGTTTTGGTCATTGACAAAACTTTGACCCAGAAAATTTATAACTCCGGTTAAAAGTCCTCAGCTGTTTTTTATCATACTGATTTACACTAGCTGAGTACCTGCCCTGCTGTGCCTCCCAAACCAATACAGATTTTTTTGTGCACATTTCCTTTCTTGCTTTAGGAGCAAAACAACAAAAAAACCCCACATCCCACCCCATCAAATAAAAATGAGCAGTAAATGCACAAAATAAGCTTGCAAAAGGGAGATGTGTCTTGGAAGAAAATGGAAACTCTTCTGAGTGAGAATGTTATAGCCTATGACACTGTCACGTAGCTGCATTTCTGTAATGGACACAGTATAATGAGTGCTGCTCATGAAAACTGGTTATTATATCCAAGCTGGAAGTCATATTCTGGCATATACAGAGCTGGCAATTTGTTCACAGTGGGAGTTCTGCTGCTTTTCTGGTTTTCTTAGGTTATGTCTATATCATAAAGTATCTGCATATTCAGGCTTACATTGCTCCTCAAACTATCCTGTCACCCACAATTGAGAGATGAGTGTTTGAAGCTCAGTTTCAGCCCAAGCCCTTAAGCTCTACATGTCAAAGCTCTTTCCTTGATCAGCTTGTAGAGCAGTTTGAGTGTGGCTTTGAGGGGGTTGTTACTGAGCTTGAATACAAGGTCTCCTACAGGTCTCAGCCCTTTTGGACTCTTCTGCTCCTGCTCTGTGTGATGTCGGACATAGGTTTTCCTTATACAGATTTTTTCTCTATAGATTGGAGTTTAAGAAAAAGCTGTCATCAAGCTATTCATTCCTTTTAGCGTGTGGCAGGGTTTGGTCTATCACAAAGGTATTGGCACAGAATCGGTAGGATGGTCACAGGAGGAAAACATTTTTGTCTGATGCTGTCTTGTACGGTCCCACCCAGGTAACCATCAGTCCCCCTTCGGGGACAAGGTGAAAACCATTCATTTCTTGTTCCACCTCTCCTATGGTACTTCTTGGAGGAGACATGAGCCAGTCTCTGGGTACCAGTCAAATGACACCTACGTCAGTGGCTTAGCAATGTTTCTCTGGGCTGCGCCTTGGTCCTGAGAGATGTTGCTTGTGAGTTTGTCACGCAGCAAGAATTCTAGCTGCGGGACTGACCATTGAAAAAAAAAACCAACAACTGCTGCTGGCAGGTCTGACTGTGTTCATCTCTTTTGTATGTCTTTGGGAGCACAGTGACACTTTCAGGGTTTTTGTTTGAAAACTTTGTTGTATGTTCAGCTATGAGAGAAGAGGAAAACAGCAAATATGCCAGTTCTATTGAAGTATAAAAAATCCAACAAGCAATCTAAAATGGCTAATAAAATAGTGCCCTGTGCCCCGAACTACAAGCAAGAAATGTTACATTGGAACTGATACTTAATCTACCGGATAAAGCAGCTCGTGTCTGTACATAAAATTAATTAGGCACAAAATACTCTCTACAGGCAAGCAGCCCCCATTATCCTGAGGTTTTATTCTTTTAAGTAAACAGAAAGAGAACCAACATATTAAAAGTGTGGTCTTCTCCAGTAAAGCATATTCTACAATATTTTGCTCTCCATCATGTAACAGCTACCTTAGGTTACTTATTAAAATGACTGATGTGTTATGGATGAGAGGGTATCTTGCACCTGTGTTGTCCCTAGTGTCTCCTGATTTGGAGCTTGGAAGGGGAATAGAGACATTTTATGGCTGTGCCCTTTAGTGGGCTGGGTCTGGTCCAGAAGAAACTGCTGACTCTTACCCTCACCAGTTGTCTCAGAGAACAAGAAGCTACAGATCTCCACGCAGCAGTAGGAATATTAGCACCCAAAGTTGTAGCATCTGTCTTCCTTCATATTATTGCCATATGGCAAAGCCAAGAGTAGGGTCTCAAGTGTAAATCAATGAATGGACTATTAAGGCTTCAATTAATCAAAGCTGTGCTACAATTTCCTTTCCTCCTATGTGCCTGCTTCTTCTTCAAGCACACTCGTCATCTCTTCTCCATAGAAACAGTCTTTGCTTCATCTGTGTCTCTTCTCTTCCCTTGTCGTCATCACTGCTACTCCCATCCCTGGAGGTATTTAAAAAATTTGTAGGTGTGGTGTTTAGGGACATGGTTTAGTGATGGACTGGGCTGTCCTGGGTTAATGGTTGGATTTGATGATCTCCAAGGTCTTTTCCAACCTAAATGATTCTGTGATTCAATGATTCTTTCCTTCCCTAAACCCCTAGCTTGGTCAAACAACACATGCTGCTTATCTCCATGGCTGGTGGGTTTGTCATGTTGCTTTACATGGCATGAACCACAAAGACCTCAAAATGAGGGCAAACACATTTGTAGCTGCCTGCTCTCTGGCTATGGTTACATACTGTGGGGCAAGGTAGGGTATCCATGGCTTCCTCTGAGCAGAAAGGGCAGCCAGAAATCGTTTTCAGTCAAGTTTTTACATGGAAGTAACATTACAGACTACATAAAAAAATAATGGCATCTCTGCATGACAGGGTATACTGTACCGTTGTGTTTACAGATATATCCATTAGCACTACAACAGGCTTAGCTACTGAAGTCTTGTTCTCAGCAGTTTTCTTTCTTGGCTAATAAGAAGGCCCACAACACCCATGGGAGCAGGATCCTTGGCAGTGCCCTCGTTGTGCATTTTGCATACAATATTTTGTCATCTGCTTCTGGGAGGAAAGGTATGGGCAGGCAGGTGTCATCCAAAGCCTGCACATAGTTTGAATGTTGCATTGTTGATATCCAAAATGTACATCACTTTAAAGCTAGTAGTTCCTTCTGCCATACTCTTGATGCTGGCCTACACTGGGGAAACTTTCAAAGTACATGGAAGAAACACAGTAAGTAGGAGATGGACCATTCACAGGACCCAATTAGTTATGGAGCAAAGACAGTTTCAATTTGCCTCCAGACCACAGGGTCTCATGTCAGGACAAGTTTGTGCTGTTACAGTTTTTGGCTCCCGTGGCACCAGAGGAGCATGGGACAAAGTAAAGATACAGAGAAGGGCAAAAATGTCTCCCCTCTGGAGAGTGGGCATGGAGGACAGCATGGCCAGCAAGCCACTTAGCACTAGCGTAGCTCCTGACATTCTAGTGCCTCAGCTGTTCCCACGGTGCCCTAAAAAACCTGGACTAGAGAGGAAATAAGCATCAATGAATGCAGCTTTGAAGTAACTGAGTACTGATGTCTAGTTGTGTTTCCAGCAAATCTCCAGTACACAGAGAGATAGCCTTCCTTTATTTGCTTTTTTCTCGAAGGAGGTTGTCATTTAGATATAGTGCAAATGAGCAGTAAGTTCCTCCTTGGGATTTTTACGTCCAAAAAAAACCCCCAAAACAATGCACACAATACAGACATTTGTCCAAGAAAACACTGTATTGCCTTGTGCAAACCAGCTCAACATCCCACTTCTCTTCAAGGCCAGGCACAATGATGGATTAAGCACAAAGGACGTTGTATTTCTGTGTGGTATGGGTGCCACCTCCCAGATAGCTCCAAGCCCTTGCAAGACGAGCTGTTCCCAGCAGACAGCAACAGGAGGAGCAGGTCTCAGCTGCCCTGTGTGCAGCATGCCCGGTGGCCTGGGGCAGAGGCAGATGGAAACCTTCACAGCCTCCTATTTTATTTGCTTGTCTTCTTTTTCGCTTGTGTAGGTAATTATTTAGGGACTGTTTGAAGGGCAGTGTAAACATCCCCAAGCAGCTGAGGGGAGCGCTGCCCCAGGGCAGAGTGGAGGAAGCAGTAATGTGGCCAACCTCATCAGGTGTTGCTGTGCAGGTTGTGCCAAGATATGTGTATCACACCGGCCACCCACCTCCAGAAGGGC
Source organism: Falco naumanni (assembly GCF_017639655.2). Taxonomy (NCBI): domain Eukaryota; kingdom Metazoa; phylum Chordata; class Aves; order Falconiformes; family Falconidae; genus Falco; species Falco naumanni. Next base: position 120,669,721 of record NC_054056.1, on the reverse strand, counting down.
ACAGCCACTCTGTTAATACTCTCATTGGGCTGCACTCTTCTGTTACAGTTGGATCATTTGAGCGTGATTACCAACATCTTAATGAAGCACAAAGAGGCTGCTCTGCTGGCAGACAGGTTGGTGGTTGGGCAGAGGGCTCCATTGAGATCCAGATCTGGTGTCTGTCAGAAAAGAAATTTTTTCACCCTTAATGTGCTGGGATGGCTGAATTGGAAAGGCTTTTTCCAGGTAAAACTATTTTCCATTCCAAAGGACCCAGCAAGGTACAATTTGGGGTTAAAAAGGAGTATTCAGTTGATTTGAACGTCTTTTTTACAAAAAATAGAAACAATGTGTTCAGATTTTGGCATAATGTTTCTTTCACTTTACATTATCATTTCTAAAGAAAAGGGAGGACTTCATGCCTATGACACTCTATTTTTTCCATCATCCTATCTAATAAAAGATATTACTTCTCCCTGCAAATCATGCTTCACTATAAAATGAAATGTTTCAAAACAAACAAACAAAAAAGCCATTTCAACCCTTTTATGCTTTTTTGTAAAACCAAACAACTGAATTTTGTATTTTTCTTTGGAACGTTTTTATTTTCTATCTTTTTGTATTAAAAAACATTATGAAATCATTTCCTTTCATTTTCTAGCTCAGCAATGAGGCATTTTCCAGAACAAAAGTATTTTTGACTCGGTTTTTCCTAAAACCCCATCAACTGACCTAGTGCATCCTAAGGACATTGAATCAGTGGTAAACTGGAGGGAGGCTGAGCAATATGATTTAGTAGTTGTCCAGATTTCTAGAGTCCTTTACTAAATGTTCAACAGCATCTGTTTCTAGAAAAATTAAACAAACAAACAAACAACAAAAGCCACTAAAGCAAAGGAATAAGCAAGCCTGTAATTATTCGTGAGATAAGGTAAATAGGTATTTGCAGAACAGCTCAAGTACCAAAGTTCTGTGCAGGCAGTAGACCCAGGAAGTTCTTGTCTGCATGTTCCCAAGTACCTGGAGCAGCAGTGGAAGGATTTAGGAAGCTGCTTTTTATCTCATTTGTGGTTTTGGTCAGGATTTCAGTTACTGCTTCTGCAGTTTACCCAGATCAGCACTTTCCAGTGACTGAGGCTGTAGGTGGCAAACTGGCACTGATGCCTTCTATTTCTTGATTTCAGAAGAGCCTTGCCGTGCATTTAATGATCTTCCCGTGTTGTGCTGCTCTTTCTGTCATCGTCAGTGATGCTAAAGCAAAATGATCTGTTTGTTACTGGTGAAAACTGATTCAGGGCTAAACCAGCACAGGAAAAAGAGATACGCTGTGTCTATCAAGAGCTCATTATTGAAACAATAGGATATTAATAATTTGTTGCTGCTGGAAAAAGCAGAAAGGAAATGTCAATAAAATTTATCAGTATGAATATTCTCAGAATAGCTGCATATTTAATTACTGCTTTGGATTTTAAAGTCTCTTTTCTTTCTCTCTGAGCAAACACAGTTTATTCCACCAGGTACAGAGTTCCTCTCTCATCAGAAAGAACATGAAAGGTCTCTGATCTGCCTGCATGGGAAGCAATCTCAAATATTTGTGAGGTAAGAGATTGTTGTGGGGTAATGTTTTCAATGAGTTTTGGACCGCTGGACTGGCGGCTTCAGCTTTCCGTTCCTCGCTAGCAAGCCCTGCTCCCATCTCATCTGCTCTAGCTTGAACCTTTGCCACTGCTTCTCCCACCCTCCACCGCCTGGTGAGGACCACCCCGCTCCCAGGAGCCAGCGCAGTGGTGAGGGGGAGGCTGGGGCATGAGCGTTGCTCCCGTCACGGGGCACAGGCTTATCTGAGCACTGGGTTAAAGTACAGTGGCAAGAGACGGCAGCGGAGCAGCCTGCCATTTTAATTGGTATGAAAGAAAAGTCAGTCTGCATCGCAGCACACAGCCCAGCCATGCAGGTACAGCCTGGGGTTAATAACTGCACTGTCACAGTCTTCTCCATTGAGACTCGAATGGCAGCCGCAGGGTCACCCTCCTGCCTCTTTCTTGGGTACTCCTTTCTCATTTAGCTTCTCCACACTCTCCGGCTTTGACTTCAGATACGTATCTCTGGAAGACACGCTGATTTTCCTCTGAAACAGCACACCGCTTGCAATATCTGCTGGGTTTGTGCGAGCTGATGGGACTAACAAGAAAGGGACCTGCAGTGCAGCTTGCACTCCAGAAAGCCCCCAGAAAAGACCACATCTAATTGAATATGCCTGTCTATACATAGACCTTGGGCTTAAACACTAGAAGTGAAGCTGTGAGAAAACCCAGGGGAACATTGCAGAGACACGCTTTTGTACTTTAATATGCGCCTGTGCTGGGTGAGGTAGCAATCTGCTCATTCAGTGGTGTCAACACCAACTCTGAAATCACACCAGGAGCATCTTATAGCAAGGCTGTAGCTGTAGGCTAGAACGATTCCGTTATTAGTGAAGATAATTAGGACAGCACAAGCTTGTCATTGCTTTTCTTGAGTTTTGCTTCTTTTCTGTAGCACAAGGTAGAGGCTACATTTTCCAGCCCATAGTCTCCAGGAGATTTCCAACTACTTCTGCATGATTTCTTCAGGATTTTGAGTCATTAAGTCATTCATTTTTTCCCTTAGTTTCATTAAACAATATGACACAAACTGTGCACAGAAAACCACTTCATTTGCTAACCATTAATTCTTTCAAGCATTAAAATAGCACCTGATCAGTTTCTCTTGCAACATACAGTTAACTTGCCTTGTTAATGTTTCAACAAAAAAATTGTTTGAGATGATACGTACAAAAATATCCATGTATCTAGTCTCCCACCTGTCCTACAACAGTCCCGAAGAGGGATATAGGCAATATCTATAAATCATAAAAGACCTGCAGAAAGGGAACAGGAACTGGTTTGTTCAGGTGGTGTTGTTTGTGTTGTTGGGTTTTTTTTAAGCAAAAACTGGATTACATCCGATAACACCATAGAGAGGCAGAGTAAAAGCATGCAAAAAAGTGACCACTACTTCACACAGCATACATCTATGCTGAGGAGCTCCATTCTGTAGATGAATTTTGTGACTGACACAACCCAGGCAATTATTGTTGTAGTGTTTGCACTCAAAAGAATCTGTCTTGTTATTGACATTATGTTTGCACTGAATGCAAGCTTCATGTGCTTTTTTCTTCTTCTGGCCAAATGAGACCAAGAGAAATTCCTCCCCCTTATGGGAATGTTCATATTGTCTCTTGATCCAAATGCCGTCTGCTCTTCCTTTTGTTACAAGCCTGGACTGTGTCCCCTGGGATACAAGTTTTCCAAAATCTCCAGAAAACCAGTAACACATCTGGTAAACTTTTGCCCAATTATCAGAAAGCAGAACTGAAGCTCTTTTCACCTGCTGTCTCAGAAGAATCTCAATATTTTCTTCTGGTATCTTCCCCTTCAAAACTCCATCTCCACTCAAAACATTTTTAGAGCTTTCATGTTTGCATTTAGACAGGAAAATTAGTCCAATTAGGGCATTATGCTGCACATGAGGAGGCTCAGACTTCATCATTATTAGCTGAATGTTTTTTGCATAGAATGGAGAGGCACTCCAATTTGATGTTTCCTGTTTGAATTATATAAAATCCCCAAAATCACTGAAAAAGGGGAGAAATTTCAAGCCAAGTTGTGAGTTGCACTTAAGTGCATTTATAGTAACACAAGGCACCCTTCAGGCCTCTGCTACATTATATTTTCTCCAGCACTATTAGGACTGTCTAGCTCCTTCTTCATAGCAGACTACCAAGAGCAGTGTATTATCATCCATACTATATGTGTCTTGCAAAAAAAGAATCAGCTGGATCCTGATGTGAAGGAACCTTGCTTGGATTGTCCGTTCATTGTTGGTGATGTTTTATCACCGTTGACACAGTCTGCAAGCACAGAGGGAGAAGGAACAGGCTCAGAATATCAGGATACATCAGGTACACAGGAATACTCTGTGCTTGGAAGAACAACGTGTTCTGGGGTGCAGCAGTTGGGTTTACCAAGCTGGCTCTGAGAGCTTTCTAGTAGCTAACACAGCTGATCAACCAATATGGACCTGGCTCCACCCTCAGTGTTGGCTCTTAAAATACTTTGAAGATGCAGAACAGTTGCCATAGCTTATGGATTAGTAATTTGTAGGATGCTTTGAGAAAATATATAATTCTAATGTGATCCCAGCTCTGTGTGTGTGTAGGTGTGTGGTTAGATGAACATGCTGGACCTTATCCAAGAAGATTTTTACAAGTCCTTTCACTTCTGTGATCCCTCTCTGCCTTAACTGCTAGGATTTTCTGAGGACCCAGTAGACACAAGATGTGGCTGCCACAATTCATTGCACCTTGGTAGAAATGCACATTTCCCCTTCATCATCCCAGCCACAACTGAGTGTCTGTGGGGAGAGGGTGTAAGTAAATCCTCACTGCAGAAGACCATGGTCTGCCAGGCTCCACGAATCCTAGAACAACCCCATGTAACCTGTAGGCGGTTGAAAACACCTATTGATTCATTAGATGGAGAAAACGGTGCCATGACACTTTGTGGAACGGAAGTGCCTGATGGAAGGTGGCTCACATTTCATAGAAAGAGTCATACAAAACAACTGACCGCACCAGCCAGGTTAAAAATATCCATGTGCCGACGTCAGCTTTCTTTTATTTTTTTCTTAGAATAGCAGTAATGACCTTGGCACAAAGCACTGCCTAGAGACAAATGACCAGCTGGGATTAATGGTCCTTGACTTAATTTCTGCCCATCAGCGCCTCCCAGCCAGCCATTAATTCTGCTGAAATGCTCTGTACATCGATTATTATTGATTCATTCATTGATTGTGTCCAGGGTCTGAAGTTAGAAGCTCAAGTACTGAGGGCACCCTGGAGACTCTTCTAATAAGATGAGTTTGTTTAATTCATAGACTATTTGAGGTGCTTTAGAAAGAAGCATCATAAAAAGAGGTAGAAAGGCAAAGAGCACTTATAGGATAATGAGACCTAGACTTCTCTGGCTATTAGAGCTGATGGTATGTATCAAATTACTTTGAATAGGCCTTGTACAGAAAGCTGGAGCATTGAGGAATCTGACATGTATTACATGTGTCGCCTCCCAAAGGACAGTGAGGTTTCAAGCAACAAAGCCCATCAGAAAACCTGTACCTAGGGCAGAGAAGGCATTTGTAGGGTTAATGTCCCACCTTTCTTATTGGAGACATCATGTTTTCTTTGCCTCAAGAAACACAGCAGATCTCTCTTTCTGCAGATTACCTGGACATATTTAGTTCCTTTTCCTCTTGCACTTGTTGCTGTCTGACCTCGCCAGTTCTGCAAGGAGCTGTGTCTGAATAATTAATGTAGCACCCTTCAGGAAATCAGATTGATTGGTTTTAATACTGGCTTTATGACAGGATTTTCAAATTGCAAAAGAGAGGAAAAACGGTTTAAAAGATGATAAGATTTAATAACCTGCCACCTCCATATATTCTCTTCAAGTTGCCCTCCTGGGATTCAATGAAAAGGAAAAATTAAAGTGAACAGCAGCATCTTTGGGTGAGTTCTTTCATATCTTTTGATGCTCCAGTATGCATCAAATGGCAGGAGCGTACATGAAAGAGAAAAGTTGTGGTTGAAAGTGCTCCCAAATACACATTGCTGAGGTGCTTCCAAAGCGCTGACAGCTGCCAAGCACTCCATGGTGATGCAAACACTTCCAAACAAGTTGCCCTGCTTCTGAAGAATGTGGGTAGAATTTTCGTAACAAAAAGAAATACGGTAATGTTGGCTGAGGAATAGCCTTGGTGTTCCTGATTCACAGAACTTTAAAAAGAACCCAGTTATGATAAATAAGCCCCCATTTTATTCACCACCTGGGCAACAGGAGGAAGTTTTCAGGTCATAAGAGGCAGAGATTCCTAGTTCCTGCCTACGCCTGCCTCCTCATTCATAGCTGATTTAATGAGCCTGTTTAAATCTTACAATTGTTTGTTGTTTCACATGCCTTTACTATTAACGTATTACTATTTTCTTCTTCCATAGGACACTTACATATTTTAATGGTGTAGATTGCACTGAGGTCTTTGCATGGGAAAAGTCTCCTACTGTGTTATTGTGAATAAGCAATAAAGGAGCTTGATGAGACTGTCTCCAAGCACAAAACTGTGAATTATTTCTTCAGAAACAATCAAATTCATATAATCAATTTCTTATAAAAATACCTTCTTGTGTGGGAGAACAAAAAAAGGACTTGAGAAAGTTGTGATCTCTATGAATCTGACATCACTTCTCTAGAATATTTATCTTTTGAAACTATGGGTCTATAATAAAAACTGTGATACCTTAGAGAGATTGTGGGTACCCATCCATCAAAGCTCATTAGGCTCATCATCAGTTAATGGGGAGAAAAAAGAATTTTCAGGATGTGATTTAATGAATCTGGTTTATGCATCCACCAAGATGAGGTGGCACCTAAGATCCACTGTTGTGTTTTCTTTTAACTCTAATGGGTGCTTGGGGTATCTAGGTTCCTACTGTTATTTTAAACATCCACACTTAGATGAATCTCATATCTAATGCATGCAAATGTTACCAAGACATCCACAGTCTAATGATTAGTAGATCAATCAACATAACAGGGATGCAAAGGAGAGACTGGGTCCAGACTACCTTCTAGAACAGAACACTATGGATTCCATTTCTTATCCCTCCACCTTCTGCAGACCAATGAATGTCCAATTAGCCTGTTGGTATTGAACCTAGGTTTTCAGTCTCATGGATGAGTTTTGTAATCAGAGAGCTATTGGGTAAAAGAATATGATCTGTAATTTGTCCTATTTTAGGAAAAATGTGCAGAGTGGCTGCGGACATTTCTTGGCAATGTTGGTCCCTAAGAATCCGTCCCTGAAGCCCCAGGTTAAACACGTGGATTTGGAGAGCTCTGACACATACGAACATACCCTCCTGGATAGCTCTGGCAGCCTTCTAACTAGATTTTGTGGATTCCACTCTAAGATGTTTGACTTTTTCTGACCTACAATGACAGCCCGTGTGTCTAATGGAGTCACGCCCATGAGGTGGAAGACACCTAAAAATGAAGTGCCATCATGGCAAGTTAAGCAAAATACACAGCCTCTGTGTTCTTATCCTTGCTTATTTACCTCTGTAAGTAGCAACAAAGCCTTGCAATCTCCTTGCAGGGAACTTTTTATCTCTGTGTGCTTGGTTAGCCTCATTTCCACAGCAACATGGGACGGAAACCATCCAGGACAACACGAAAAAGGTAGGAGTTGGCGGTAATGCTGCAGTCCTCCTTTTAACATATGGAGACATCCATGCATGAATATTGATGAATGTGAGCCACACTTTGTGACCACCTATTTTCTTCCCTTCAGTTGAACCTACTGAACTTTTTGTGGTTGGTCTTTGTTGCTTCTCAGATACTACTTCTGATTAATACTGATGGAACTTGGGCATGGAATCTCCATGGGAATCTACTCTCTCGTCTCAGATATTCAGATAGTTTGCTTTTCTCAGTACTGCTTTCCTCCCATTTTCATTTTTGAGAGCTGCTGGAAGGCTTTGTAGTCTGTACAGTCCTGTACAAAGGTATCAGTGACAAAGGCAAGCGAGTGTTACTGCTAGTGCCATCCTGAGCAATGAGCTGCCACATCTTACACTTATTTCCAGTATCTGTAAATCCATAAACCATGAGATTCCTGAAGTAAACAAATGTAATCTTTTTTTGGGAGATGGAATACATTGGCAGGTAAATCTTAATGATAATTGCCTCTAATTGGCACTCCCACCAGATGACAAATCATTTAGTCACAGTGGAGTGTCACTTGAAAATACATACTCTTGTTTCACCTTTGAAAACATCAAAGAAAAATCATATATATTGGTTTTACTTTATTGCTGTAATTTTTCGTTAGAAGCAGGGGGAAGAAATGAGGGGTGAAAGGCAGGAATGGCTATGAAAAAATGAGAAATGACTGGCAAAATGAGGTCTACTTTGCATGGAGGATTTCAGAACAGATAGTTCTGAAGAAATCATCATTGAATGTAGGATAAGGACCAATGGGTTTCACAGTGATTTTTAATTCCCATGAGAGGAATTTCCATTTAGGCTAAGGGCTGTTGTGCTCAAAAAGTACAGTTACTGATCTCAGGTGGGAGTGCTTATGGAGGGCTGCTGCCTAACCAGCTTGCATCTTGTGGAATGATTACACCTGTCTAAATATGGGACTTGGCTCTCAACTTTACAGAATTATGTTTTATTCTTTTACAGCACATCCTATCCATTTTCTGAGATCTTTCTGAATCCTCATCCTAGTCTCCAAAATGTTTGCAAACATTTTCCAGTTTTACATGACCTGTTAATTCAATGAGGACATTCTATATTTCTTCATCCGAGTCATTAAAGAGAGCATTTAACAGGAACAGATGGCTTCTTGCAGCACCCAATCCCACACCTCCTCTCAGTTTGACACTAAACCATTGATAATTAGTCTTCAAATTAACTTCCCGATCCTTCACTTAGCCTATGCTGTACTCTCTCATCTTCAACTGTAAACCAGGGATGACAGCATTCCTGTAACTCACAGGATTGCTCTGAGGATAAATCTAACTTGTTGTCAGATCTAATATGCTGTAGTGGGCTGAAACCCAGATTTTGTCCACCTTCCTATGATCCAGGCTGTTAGTGACATTTTCCATCATGTACAATGAAAAGCAACGTGTACATATGCTTATTCAGATCCCATATCTACATCTGGAAATGTTAATTGGAATTCTAACATTAATTTGAAATTCCTGGAATATGTCCAGACAGAATTTATTTTCTTTGTCAGGGGGAACAAGCTCCTTTTTGAGGGCCTAGGCAGGGGTGCTGATTCACCATATTTTCTTATGCCAAAACATAAGGAGCAGCAAATGAAACGAAGAAACAGAGAGCAAGGGGAACACAAAATGTCAACTTTCGGTCCTACTCTGTCCCAGATTTCAAAAATGTTGAGTACATATCTTCTGTTGGCTTACATGGGGCACTGAGTAGTTCAAATACAGATATGTCTGATTCTTTTTATCCTGACCACAATCTAGCCTTTGTTTTGGGCCTGTAGAATGAAACAATTGACTGTGCTGGATTAAGTATTCCAGTTTATACCATGGCCAAATTATGACATAGTAAACCCCTCAACAGTAAGGGCTATTGTTTAATTAAAGAATGTTAAGAGCATGAGGGCCTCATCAAAGAAAAACAGAGTCCTTGTTTCAAGACAAGGGACGAATAGGTTCATCCCAATTAGAAGTTGCCCTTAGGTCAGTTTATAGCCCCCCTCAGGGCACAGCACCCACAGATATGTCATTATTTATCTTGAGCACTACTACTGTTACATGTCTGCTAGAAAGTTATGCACACAAAGGTTGATTGCCAACTCATTCAAGATACGTCAGGCTTCCTGTTTGATGTGATCCAATGTTCAGAGACCACACGGGCTTTGCAGGAATCACAGAGAAGGAGCTTGCCTCTTCTTGCTCAAAGCTCAGATTTATCCATCCTTTTTTTGGTACTGTTGTTCCAAGCTACCACTCTGGTGAACAAAAAGGGACAAACATCTCCAAAGGACAATTGAGATCTTCAGACTGCTGAATTGACTTTAGGCAATGCCACCTTCTTTCCATTGTCTAGAGAAGGAACACAGGGCAGCTCCATGCCCAATTTAGATTCCTTTGTCGAACACATTTTTTCAGTCCAGGTGAATATGAGACTATCCATACATGCTTTTCTAGGATAGTCAACAAACTCAAAAGCAGCCAGAAACCTCAGATGATGTGTCCTGTGTATACTAAAGTGGTGCCAAGATATTCCATATATCTTAAATAATGTTTTATATAAATTTATATCCTTTCTGTTGCTAAATCCAGCTGGTGGGAGAAGGAAAGCCCATTAGACCACTTTACATTCTAAACATTTAAATTTTACTGCTCACCAGACTGATACATTTTGATTTTACTGAGGATGTCAGTAAAACAATTACAGGATTTAAAAATACTGGTATTTGATAAATTTTAAGTGTATTTATGAAATTACCTTTACTGTCAGTGACTCCCGATTACATATTAAGACTTCATCAGAGGTTTTCCTAGGGTCCTCTTTGATTATTCAAAATGAAAATTTCCCATCGTTACTAGCTATTAAACCTAAGAGGCTGCACAGGAAGAGCACCAGCTGAGCATACCACAACATGCATCCTCACCCCACAAAGCTATTATCCACTGGGACTACACGTAATGAAAGCCACATTACCATGTTGTCCACACACCACCATTGCAAAAATCTGGAAGGTCAAGTTAATCATGTGGTTCTGCTTCCTTTTCCATCTCAGTTTAATTTTCTGGTTCTGATTTTTGTTAACACAAGTCTCTATATTTCTAATTCTCCATATGTGAACAGTTGCTTTTCTGTGAAATAGATTTCTTTAGTGTAAATATTTGAAATAAGAACCTTTCCCTCCATATTTTTATATCAGGTTTTTAATTTAAAAATCAACTGTCAGATCTCATTACATTCATAATTTCCTAGTGTTTTTTCCTAACAGCAAAACAGTAGCTTAGAGTACTTGTTCTTTTTGCCTAATGATAAGTCATGGATTTTGCTTCTTGCCTAAAAGCATTTCGTTAATTGCCTTTCTGGTTCTTTTAATCTTTAAAAGATCTTCTGTCTCCTCCCTCTGTTTTCCTCTTTTTTTCTCTTCTTCTTTCTTTTTTTTTTTCTTTGTCTGTTTTATTCTTTTAATATCTTTGCTCTTTATCTCTTTTTCAGCTACTATGGCTTTGTTCACTTTATTTTTTTATCTCTGTTTTTTGCTGTCATTGCTGGAGTTGAATCAAAGAATATTCTGTCATAGTCTTGAAATCTTTTATTTTCATCTAGAAAATATATGAGTTAAAGTCAGTGGAACTTACTAAAAAAGAAAACAATGTAGTTTTATGGCTATGTGAAGCAAAGAGATTTCAGCAGTTACATTCAACTCGAGGCAGTGTTGCTAGCTTCAGACAGCTTATTCCAAAGTTTAATTTGATTTTATGATTTCTTCCTGGCATACTTAATGATGTCCGAAAGTAGGCAAGTGTGTGTATTGGTTTTTTGTTTGCTTTGGTGTTTTGTTTGTTTTTTTTTTTTAATTGGGAAAATAGAATCACCAGAAGTCGACGATATTTCAAAATACCTTAAAGAGTGCTGGGATGAGGAGAGCGTTAATCCTCTTGGTTTGGAGTGAGCCTTTATTTCTGCTTGTGTGCTATACGCAAGTTTTGCTTTTCCTAGTGATTTGCTCAGAATACGTAACTTCAGACTTCTGATAAATATTGCTCCCTCATGGAACCTCTGGCTGTTTTCTCATTCTCACTTGCATTTTAGATGGCTCTTACATTACCTCCGAAATCCTGACACAGCTGCATTGTTTGATCTGGCTGCAACTCAGCTGAGTTTTCCTGTGAGCTGATGGAGAATCAGATTGCTGTGCATGAACAGATGTGTCAAGCTGTTCAAAGACAGCATCTCTGGCGATGTAAATTCCTCTTTAGGCGCTGACTGTAGCGCTCGTTACCATAGTACTTGTGTCTCCAAAACATTAATAAAGTAGTCACAGCTCTGAGACAGAGAAATATCACCACTTCAGCTTTTGTGATGCAGGAAATGGAGCGACGTTAAGCTGGAGTCAGTGGAAGCCTGAAAAGAGTAGCCTGAGGTTTTTCTCAGGTTAAAGACTGAGGGAAGTCACCAGCGCAGCTCTGTTAAGTTCCCACTCTGAAATTTGTCCTGGAGGAAATTTCCACTATATGCTGGTTAAGCATAGAACCTAGCGAGACAACGTGAATAGATCAGCATCTTGCTGGTATCCTGAACACAGTAGAAGTCAGCAGAGAGAGTCAGTTTTCTTTTTTCAGAAGCCGAAGCCTACCTTCCCAGGGAACCCGATGCCCAGGAGCAGTTCTGGCTCTCAGCTCACTCTCCCCTGCCCCAGGAGAGCATCTCCACTTCGTATTTCATTACCTGCGAGGCTTGTGGTGGTTCTTTCCTCCCTCTCCCACGTGTTCAGACAGCCAAAGCCAGCAGGTGCCAAGGTCAGCCCCTCGAGGAACTTCTGGCATCCTCATCTTGGATTTTGCTGTTCAGAGCGGCTTGCCAGTGCTGTGGGCTGGCACCCCAATGCTCTAGTTCATTCCATGCAAACAGTAACTATATTTACTCTTCTGATTTAGCTCAAACAAAAGGTGTCACTTATGCCACTTGATTTTAACCAGGAGTGCAGCTGATCTATGCTGAAAATGTTTGATGGCAGTCTTTAAAATCTTCCTGCATAATGCTATAGACAAGAGGTTACTTGTGTGAATACTAATGAAATTTAAATGTCATGAATACAAGGTCTCATTTAGAAATTGCTAAATGTTCAGAACAGTCCAGATCCTCAAAGCCATTTGAGTATGTAATTCCTTGAAACCAATAGCACCTATACAGCTAAATCCCTTTGGGACAGATGTAATCTGTGTCATTGCAGGATGCTGGAATGAATGGAGACTAGACAATTTGCTGTCAGGACTAAGAGGAAGCTTATGTTGCTATTGATCCACATGCCTTCCAGTTTTCCCAAGCATCATCTTTCTGTCAATTGCTCATGACTGCAAGTCTAAACAGTACCAGCAAGTTTCCAGCCCTCACAAAAAACCCACCCAAAATAAATCTTGAAAATAATACCAGGGTTCTTAGAATATAGAGTACAGCTCCACAAAAAAGGGCCAACCACTTGCCCAACTCGTTAGTATTTCTATCTTTAGTGAAATAACACTCACTGACAACCGCTTGCTCTTTCAGTTCCTTTTAGGGTCTTTGCCATCTGGGATGTCTGACTGTTTCTCTAGAAGAAAACATTAACATCTGCTGGCATTGACCTTGACCTTCTTTACATTGTAATATTCTGGAAGCATTGCATTCTGCAAGCACTTTACACACCAAATTCAAGCAGTTGTACACTTAGGTTTCTTCTCTTAGGAAATCGTATTTTATGACTAGTCATGTCCTTAGGCTTCACTATCTAGCAGAATAAAAATAAATTATGTTTATGTCACCAAATCACAGATGTTTTTCAGGCTGTTCTGTGACTCCCTCGTGCATTGTATTTCATAGCTAGGTGTAACATGAAATGAAAAATAGGTATATAGGAGGTTTCTTATTTAAAATGCATACTAGGAGTGACTGTTCTTGCAGTGCTTCTTCGCAGCTTTTCCAGGATGCAGCATTGGGGTAAGCAGCCTCAGCAGGCAAAATCTGTTTATTTTTAATTTAGTTTTTATTGTACTAATCTGAAATACTTGGCACTCCATAAAGTTTCAGACAACAAAATCAAGCACGTCATTGCTAAGCAAACATATAAATTAAACAAGCTTATAAATCTCCACGTCATACTCCACAGTCAGTTCGTTGGCAGATCAGCCCCCAAGCTGTTGGGCTAACTGCTTTACCTCTCCGTGTCTCGATGCATCATCAATGCACCAACGCATGCCTCATGCATCAAAGAGACCCTATCCAAGGATGGCTTTTCAGCTAGTATTAACTGGTGTCCATATTTGAAACCATGAAAATACTATGCATCAGGATCTAGCTTTGTGGGTTTTTTTCCAAGCAAATATATATGCAGGCTAGAGGAAAGGGCAGAGGATGCCAGCTGAATAAAAATGGTTATTCTGAATACTGGCACTTTTCATGGTATCATCTCTATATTCCACAAAGGCAAACAAAGTATGACAGGGTGTAACGTTTGGATTAAAAACATATTTTGGCAAGTCCTGAATGAAATGTCATTATTTTAAAGATAATTTTAGTATTTTAGACATGTGATTCCAAAGTTTTTGCCATTTGAGGAAGATAATATCGTACAATGAAAGACTCTGAAATATACTAATAGGGTTCAGTATTACTTTGCAACTACTTATTTGTGCAAAACTGCCAAAAGAGAAACAATTTGCTGATGATCACTCCAGTGTATTCACTGCACCACAGGAGGTGACTCTCCTTCTAATGTCATTTTAGCCAGAACTTAAATTCCACTTCAATGTTTATTTGTAAACATCAAGATGATACGGAGCAGATCTTTTAGATGTTACCGTTCCCGAAACAATAGCTATCTGTGATTACAGGATTGAATTAACCTCATCATCTAACTCTGCTGAAATGTATGAATATATCTCCCTTAATAATAGCTTGTATCATTCATTTCCAGACATTGTATCTTTATTTCTGAGATAGGACAAACAGTCCTCTAAAACCTTTCCAACACACACACACACTTAAAGAAATCAAGAGAGAGGAGAAAGAAATAATTGTCTAAACAGTTGTCTTCCACTAATATCTTACAGTTCACAGGAACAGGGAGTACTTGTTGCTTCGGCTAAAAAATCTCTCTTGCTCTAAACTGACAGCTTGCATGCTGTCTACATACACATGAACACTATTACATCATTTTCTCGACAAGTGGTGGTGATATCCATGCCATATCCAGGGAAAGGTGATTTTTCTTAAAATACAAACTCGAGGGAAAAAATGTTTTTTCCTGATTCATGCTTTCAAGTCTCATACTCATGAGCAGCTGCATGTTTGTGGTGATCCGACATCAGTCCAGCAGCCACGCATCACAACGTTTGTGTTGAAATATTAGATCCAGGTCCTTTTGCAATGCCATGAAGGACAAGTAACACCAACTGTCAAGCCTTTCTTGGGTCTCCTGAGTTTTTCTCACAATACGTAGGTTTCCAGTGTTCATTTTTGTACCTTTTTGGGTCTGGTAGTGATCAGTGTCTTCATCCTGTCTCACCTCTGTGAATCACCAGGCCACCACCATTCTTCATATCCAGGTCTGGGTGTCTTGTGAAGCCAGAGGTAGATGTGCTGGTGTCTTGATGACCTGCTAATCTGTGTGCCCTTAACACTGCCCATTCTGAGAGCCCTGCCCCTGCTGTATGCTCCTGCCTGTGCCTCCACACCTACTCGTCCCCGTGCGTTCTCCATTCACACCAGTAGTAGTCTTCCTACTACAGTGCTGTACACCCTGACTAACATGGATCTGTGTGATTAAATTGCACTTTCAGGTTACACTGACTATCAAAGAACCATGCTTTGCTTCCTGATTATCTTTCAGCTCTCCTGGTGTACTGCATTTCAATCCAATCCAACATGCAACCCAGAAGAAAATTTGACTTTTATGCATTTTTCTATTTGTTTAAAGCCATTGAATCTGTTTTAATTGTCCAGGTAAAGTTGATTTTGGTTGCCTTCAGCTATTAAGAATTAAATTTTTATCTAGTCTTTGTCAGCTGGATATGATGACTAACAATGAACCACGTATTTGATCAGCTGCCCCATACTAAAATAGATATTTGAGGCAGAAGAAATCACCCTTTGATTAAAAGTATGTTTCCTTGTCACTGACAATAAGGAAAGTTAGACTTGGCTTACTCCACTCAGTTGACTTTTGGTTGATTCAGGTTGTGTAAGAGGAATCCCACCTTTAACAGAAACACAATGGGAAATGCTTCGAGGTGCTCGGTGAACCATAAAGACCCATAGGATGCTCTTACTGTCCAGTACTTGTTAGATAGCCACTGCTGGTCTGAGAAGGTACAGAAAATCAAGGGAATTCAGGCATGTAAGGCTATAAATAAGCTGTTGAATAAATTCAAATAGTTTCAGACTTATAATGCTTGAAAATACTGATCTACAAAAATAAGATCCTTCCTGCCTTGTTCCTGCCGATCTAGCAGGATCTCAGAGAAGAGAGACAGCCTACTCTTCCTCAACACTGTGTACCTCCAAGGAACGGGACACTCAGCCAGAACCTACACCTGCCTTAGGAGTGAAACAAACCACTATCCCAGTGCTTAAACCTTTAGGAAGATCAAGGTCTGGGTCTGAGTTTTGTGCATCTGGATCAGATCAAAAAAGAAAGTTCAGCTGACTCGTTTTGTGGAGGGAACACAGGAAGTTGATTAATGAACCTATGATGACAATCCTGCTTATGTTTGGGGAGGAGGGGAACAAACCACTACTCTTTCCCCCCCTTTTTATCTTTCCTCAGATGCCCAGACCTTTTCTGTTCAAGCTATGTACTGTAATGGCTTACAGTATGCTTAGCATTGTTGAAGCACAGAACATCAGGAATGGCACTGTTGGAATAGTCTCATTCCCTCACTTCTCTTAACATAACAGTGCTGTCAGCCCTTGGAAATCAAGAGTAAATTGGGTGTTAAATAAATGAAGTAAAACTGGGCAAATAAGTGTTAATATTGCACAATGTATGAACTGTTATTGCCAACAGGTGCTTAGGGATAGATGTCCTATGTGAAAAATATGCTGCAGATTGAGATATTTCCTTCCAGAACCATTGATATTTATGTTTCCTGATGGGATGGAAAGGAACCTCATGAAAGCTGTTGCTGCGTTGTCTGGATGAATGGCAACAAGTCATTTACAACATTTATGGAAAAAGGACTCAGCCTCCCATTTAAAACTGCAAGGTAACACAAATACCATGGAAAAGCGGTCTCCAAAACAGAGGCAAACAACTTCTGCATTGGTCACCACTGACTTGAAAGCCATACAGAAGCAGCTGCTTCTGAATATCCTTTTAAGCCCATCGAGCCTTGATCCAGCTGTTAAAAGTAACAATGTTGTTCATTCTCCGTAATAATCGGATATAGCAGGGCAGTGCTGGAGGAGCAGTTGCATAAAAAAGCTTTGGTTATATAACAGAAATGCACGGATGCACCCAAGTCACAGAGATGCCAGGCGGGTCTGTGCGGCAGCCCCTGAGCGCCCCTTCACAACTCATGCTGACAACAGCGTCTGCTGAAGGACTCTGGCACCCTTGCACCTTTGCAAACAGCTACAAAGCTCTGCCCGGATGTGGTGCTCTCTGCCCTTCCGCATAGGAGGATCATGGAAAGAGGCTGTGTGTCTGTACCTCCTTTACATCATCTTACTGTTCTGGTGACACCAGCTTTGTAAAGCTATTTGGGACTTTGCAGTGGGGCACCTAAGTCTCTGCCATCTTTGCTGCAGTGGCCGGCAGGGAGGCAGGGTATTGAGCTGGGGCAGTCCCATCTCCTGATGTCACTGATGCATTTCACAGCAATCACCTCTCAGAGGTGTCTGGACCTCTGTAGCTGACTGCCAACAACCACCTTGAGATGATGCACCTCTTTCCTTTCTCCTGCCTGCCCAGGAACCAAATTGGCACCCATCTGGGATACATTCCTGAGGTCACACTTTCAGATCGAAAGATCAGAAACTCCCCAGCAGCAAAGCACTTAAGCATGAGTGCAAACTGGAATATTCAAGCGGCCTTTCTAGAAGTCAGTAGGACACATCACACTGTTAAGTGCTACTCTGGATTGGCCTCAGGCTGAGCTTGAACTTTGTTGATTTTCTTACCATAAGATTAACCAAGGATGAATGACAGTGGAAATGACTAAAACTTCCCTTTTGAAGAAGCTGATAATGAAGACAAGTAATTCCCCCAAGATTTACCAACAATAAGGTTGGAGAAACTGGTGTGGAAAAATAAAAGACCCATTTCCACAGAGATTTTATACCTATTTTTAACAGCAAACTTCAGCTGATATTTCTTTGTATGCTCAGAAACGCACTACGTGTTGCAGTTGAGGTTTGCAGGATGT
This sequence comes from Falco naumanni, assembly GCF_017639655.2. Taxonomy (NCBI): domain Eukaryota; kingdom Metazoa; phylum Chordata; class Aves; order Falconiformes; family Falconidae; genus Falco; species Falco naumanni. The sequence continues at coordinate 120,651,978 of NC_054056.1, read as the reverse complement.
AAAATTACAGAGGCAACTGGCAAAGTAATAACTGTCTTAATTAAGAGAAATTAATTCAGCTGATCTTAACTGAGCATGCACAGGCAAGGTGGGGTTTGTTCTATTATCATCTTATGCCAGGAAAACTCCAAAGAGTTGAGAGAGAAGAAACTTACCCACTGAAACACCTGATAAATGCATTACACCTCAGGGCATTTTTTGGTCTTTGAAGTCACATCAGCCCTGGTTTGTGCAAAACCCAGTAGAGGCTGGCATTGGCAGGCACTCAGTAAATGTGTTTCCCTCCTCAGAATGACTCTGCTTTTCCAGTGCTGCCCGTGACTGAACCCAGTTTGCTGCTCTGAAAAGTGAAACTGCTTCTGCAAGGACCCTTCTGGCAGATGGAGTGTGTAGAGTACATCCAGGCATTTTGGGTACTTACCCATACACCGCAAGAATGTTGAAGATTTCCCAGTTTGCAAGGTACATGCCAGGTCCACACCCTCTGAACATCTTGAAGAAGAATTTTAAAGAAAAGAAGTTAATTTTCTAAGACTTCATATTAAGTCAAGCAGAAACCCTGAGGTTAAAGCTGCACTATTTGTTTATTTTCCTCAAAGGTGGCCCTTCTCTGGCCTTGTGGTACCCACCCATGGGCAGAGCCTGGAGGAGCATTGCCAAACTCTGTGTTACTGAAGTGTAGTAGATAGAAATGCTGTGCCTGAAGGAATGGTCAATCTGAAGCAGGTGCCTTCAGGTGGGTGAGTGAAGCTGCTGCTTGTCATCTGAAGCCTTTGGAAGAAAGAACCACTGGAAGCTACTGAGCTCCAGGAAATAGCTAAGTGCAAGTAAGAAGGCATCCTAGGGTTAGCCAAAAATGCTTGGTAAGTCTCACCAGTACTTAGATGCAGCTGGCAGGTCCACCAATCATTTGTCTTCTCTTTTCAGCTGTTCATGAGGTGCTAGGCTCTGCCTGATGCTATGGCTTCAGTGAAACCTCTGAGAAAGCAAACTTACCTCAAATAACATCTCACGGGTTTTGATCTATCAAAATGATGAGAACTTAAATTGGCACACTTCACACAGTCCTGATATTTCTCTTCCTCCTGCCTGCAGTTTTCCATCATCTAGGGTGCCATTTGCTCAATCTATTATAACGCACTTTTGATTTCAGTTCCTCACTTTGTGACCTTAGTGCATTTTCTTCCTGCAAAGGATCACAATATAAATCACTAGATCAGTCTAGTATTTTTAAAAAGCCTCCCACACACAGGCGGGATATCAGCTGATGGTTCAACAGGTGATGGGCTGAAATAAGGGGGTATCTTTCCCTTTAATTGTTGTTGAAAACGAAAAAAGGAGCAAGAGAAATACTCAGTTTTCTGAGATAAGGATCTTGGCCTTTGGTTCACCAGAATCACCTAATAGGCTTGAGCATAAAAAGCTGGACAAAGCTAAAAGGATAAACAAACTGCTGAAAGACTCCAGAGTGACTTTCTCTTTCCAATCTGAAAACTGGATTAAATATGGTTCTCCTGTTATGTAAACAGACAGTGAGAAAAGGACCTAATGGTCTGTGAACCAAATGGAATGCAGGATCTCCTGGTTTCTAACTCTGTCTCTACCACACCTGTTTGCCCATGACTGCAGGGGTAAATGTTTAAAGGATCACAAACACAAAGGCCAGGAGGGACCATTAGAGTCATCTCACTGAAGCGTTGCAAAACTGATTATCAGGCATTTTTGCCCAGTAATTTCGCACTGAACTAGCTAGTTCTTTGAGCAAGGTGAGGGTCGTGAAGGACACACTCGTGGTAGGCATGGCCGGCAAGGGCACTGGGTGGATCATGTTTTCTTTCTCAAATTAGAGGTTAAAGATGCTCACGTAAGCTTTGTGGAAGGCCATAGAAGCTTTCTCAGAAGCAATATGTAGACAGCACTCCTGTCAGCAGAACCTGGTGTCTGTGTGAGAGGGGAACTCCCAGTTCCTGCCCAGCCCTCAGCAGGAACAGATTCATCATCTCTTAACAAGCTCATTCCTAACCATAGCGACTGCCAGGTCCACCCCTGGCCTGACCCAACTGCGTCATCCAGGACCTGCATGCATGCCATGTCCAGCTGTTTACCCTACAGCAACCCAACGAGATGTCAAGATCTGGCAAAAGATGTACGGTTCTTGCAGGCAGATTTTGTAGTAACTAATTATTTTACTGTAAGAGGTAGGGAAATCAAAGAGTCAACCTGATGATTCATGATTTCTTACGAATATTTTTTTTCAGTCTTCCTATTCCTTTGAATAAAAGTTAATAGATATCATGCTGCCAAAAAGGCAGGAAAATTAATTGGGATGATCTCAGAATGGAGTTGCAGAAATGATGTTTTGACTGACAAAAAGTAAAATTTTAAAACACTGTATGCACAGATGTTAAAGCATCTGAAGGAGCCGCCTGGCCATTTTTCCAGTGAGATTACGATGAATTTTTGTAATCTACAGCAGCTTTACGTAACATTGTTTATTGTATGTAAACCCAAGGAATTCCCCCTCTTCTTCAAATAAGTATCACATATGCTCAAAAAATCGCTGCTTGCCTACCACTTTACAGGAGTTGCTTTACTCCTTGAAACAGACAAAAACACAACAAAACCCCTCCAAACCTAAACCACACACAACTTCCTTCATAGACAAGTTCAAGCAGCCATTCAGAAATTAAAGCTGAAGAACAAAGAATGTATTTTTATTGTTTGTTTCTACCCTGTCCCTGCGTTTTCCTCTCATATTTTACACTCCCTCCTACCTGCAGCTTTCTTATCTGAAGCTCATTCTCTCTCTCTCTCTCTTCTGTTTGACCTGAGGTCAAATGTATCATTTATTTCCGTGATATCCTTCAGCATTTTGCATTTCCCTGTGAAGTCCTCAGCCCGCTTGCTCTTTACTAAAGATTAAAGAAGGTTGTTTTTCATGCTGTTTTGAGTAAGAAGAGTGTGAAAATCTGCAAATGCCTCTAGTACATTCTCATGCCAGTCTCACTATCTGCACCTTCTCCTCTTTGCTTCCAGGAGAAGAAACTGCCTCTGGAGTTTCTGCGGTGTCGGTCCTTTGTACATCAAGGGACATAAGCACTTTTGCAGAATTTATGGTCTGTGATGATGTCCCGGTGACCCCAAAAAAGTTACAGATATACTCAGAGACAACGGGGCAAGAGGACAGATAACATACTTGAATTTCTTGAATCCTAGTCAGGCACCTTCTGACAGAGATGCTCAATTCAGAAGTAAACTTAGAGTTGACTGGTCTACAACTTCCATCCCAAGCTGAGCAGAAGGGAAAATCTGGCATGAATCTTGTGTCAGCTGCTCTCTGCAGGTCAGTACCTTCTGCATTTGCAATGTATAGGGAAAGAAACATATGGACTCTAGCTGTCATAAAAAGTGTACATGGCTCTCAGGATGAAAAGGAGATATTTCTCAGATACTACCTTATACACTAATGCCAGTTTGTAGAAAATTAAAAGCAAATATCAATCCCAGCTAGCTACAGTGGTGATACTGGGAGCTCAAATGTATGCGCATGAGGAAAATATTTTAGAGAGGATTTCTGAGCTCTGCAGGGAGATGAAGTTGAAAGAGCAAATAATATTGTGTGGACTGTAGGGGAGAATTAAAAAGTAAAGTTAGGCGCGGAGATGGCAGGAGTAGAGAGTACCACAGATTAGTGTGTTGTCTGAAGAAGCATCCTACTTTGATTTGCTTTGGTCTGGATCTGCCAGCTGGTTTATTTGAAAGCCTCTAGTTGTTGACTGGCAGGGACTGGGAATAATTTTTCTCTCATCACCGACTCACTGGGACTTGTGATTACATAGATCTGTCATAGTTCCCTCTTAACTGTTTCTTCTTTACTTGCAGCTCGATTAACACTAATCTCCTTAGCTGATGTCCATTTCCTCAAATCACATTTTCCTTCCCCTTGAACATTTTTCACTTCCTAGCAAAGTTTTGCAGTCTGCTCAGACATGCATGGTGGATCTGTGTTTTAACATAACGATGTTCTTTGATCTTGTTTACCTATTTTTTCTTTAATGATTCAACTTCTTCTTTTCTTTTTCTTGTTCTTTTCTTTTCTTTTGAGTATTTTTTGGGGGGGAAGGTGGGGAAGAAAGTGGTAGCTCCTCAACATTGAGCTGCTTTTTTCCACAAAATATCTATGACCCAGGGCATGAGCAAGGGCCAGTAGGGAGAAAGAAATGCAGGAATGAGAATGCCTAGGGTGAGACACATGGATCAGACATGCTGATTGCCAAGGAGCCAGGGAAGGCACTAGGGGACAGGCAAGATGTCAAGTGATTAACCTGGATGGGAAAGAGGTTCCACTGAAACAGAAAAGACAGTGGACAGGACATCGCACCCAACTCACCCAGCCCGGGTGTCAGGAACAACTTGCTTTGCTCTCCTTCCTTTCCACCATTCTGTCTTTTTTTTCCAGGAACTCCTTTCCTCATCTCCACTTCTCTATCCCAAGCAAGCTAAAGAAGCATCATAGCCCATCGCTGATGGAGGGCTCATGGGAAGGGCTAATTGCTTTCTTTGCTTTGTTCAGATGTACAAACAGACCATTACTCAGAATCATTACCCAGTCATCATACATCACATATCATACAAACCAGTTCTCTTTTCTATGCACCAAATACGTCACAGGCACTGTATGTGTCACTAATTGCACAACAGGAGATGCAGGCCTGCTTTGGGAGCTAGTAATTTGTTAATATAAGATATGGGACTTTGGTCTTATATCGAATTTCGAAATGTTATTGAGGCAGTTAAATTTCTTATTTGTTTAAGAGGCAGCACAAGCCATACTTTCTGTCACTTTTAATGAACCCGTATACGATTCACAACAATGCCCATATTATGACATTGCATTCTGTTATAATAATGCTAAAATTACTAAGTGCAGTTCTGAAAAACATGGGCATTTCTACCAGGCATATTCAAGTTTTTTCACTCTACTTTCCCTTGTCTTTTTGGTTCCAAACCCATTTAAATTGCATTTCAGAGTTGCTCATTTTGTCTTTCATCAGTGCATGATGGTTTGCGGCAGCAGAAGCTTAAACAAAAATTTGAAAAACTGAAAAAAGGGCTTGGAGGTCCTACTCCCACACTCAGTTACACTTAGGCCATGACAAAAACTGCAATAGAGCTGCAGGGACATTCTAGGGGCAGGAATGGGCCTCAGATAAATCTTTGCAGCCAGAATATTACTAGCTGTTTAATAATTCCTTCACTCTCAGCCTGTAGCAAATGCGTAGAGCCAAAATGCGTGCTTCAGTCCCTGCCCTGCTTTGGGTACTGTGCAAGCTGGGGAGATTTTCCAGCTAGCCAAATGCCTTAAAAGGCATTCAACCTATTTATCTTTACATTCCCACATGAAAGGTATTAGCTACACAACTAGCTACACTGGCTAGCCACTGGCTAGTGTGAAAAGGGGACAACTTCTTGACAATATCTCCTTGCTTTAGGGATATTTTAGATATTGTCCTGTAGGTTTTGGAAAGCACAGGTATGTCATAACACACTAGAACCTGGTAGTTTTCTGTGATGAGCTGAAACAGTAATTTGAATACACATGTGCCAGTTACCAACCTAAATGAATGCACAAGAAAAATCTCACTGTCAGCATGACAGAAGTGTAGTGATCCCTGAGCACCTCCAGCCTGGTCTGGGTGTGAGCAGCCATTGTGCAAAGCTCTTTCTGGATCAACATGTTCCCTCCTGACTTAGTAGTTTCTTGCAAGTTATTTTATGGTTGACTCGATGGTCTTAAAGGTCTTTTCCAACCTAAACAATTCTGTGATTCTATTAGGCTCCCAGGGGATCATATCCTACACTTTGCATGAAGATGCACAAAAAAGTCCAATGAGAAGAGCCCTGAGACAGCATCCACAGGTCTGGGAGATCTACACAGTGCCATGCAGCACCATGCAGAGTCTAGCTGTGATGTGGGAAGCGGTATAACCACCAAGCATTCTGGAGCTCATAATTTGTTTGGGTAGAGATCTGCTGAAGTGATTATTTGAAGTGTCCTGCTCCAGTAATAGCTTCGGTGTGGTGAGCTTGGATACCTCTGCACGTAGCTCAGCGATGTAAACATGGCCTGTAAACAGGGATAACATATAGAGGCACATGAGGACAGGATGCAAAGATGCCCCAGAGAAGGAGCTCATGACTGATTTGTCCCCCGCTCTCATTGCAGAATCTGCATGAGCTGCCAGCGAGTGGAATTTGAGCACTGATCTGCAACCGAAGCAGACAGCTACGTGGGAAGTACTGAACCTCCAGCCGTCTCAGTCTCTGTGTAATATAAATTGTCTGCCATTCCCAGAGGTCTTGTTGTCATTAAACACAGTAATATACCTGCTGTTTTCTGTGGGACATCTGGAGAGGGGTTACCCACCATGTAAAAATATTTTCATATAAGTTAAAAAACGACTTTTCAGCCTGAAGCTGTACACCTACCCTGTCAGCCTGGTGGTGACTTGAGGTCAACTGAAGTTAGAGCTGTCCTTCAGCTGTCCAGGCTGGTGTGGAAGCAGTCTGCGTTTGGCAGCACAGAGGTCAGAGCCTGACCTAATTTGCCAGGCTCTTCAAACAGGATTTTCTGCCAGTGCAAAATCCAAGCTGTTGCAGCCAGACTGCCATTAGTACCTAAGCTAATGTATTTAAAACTACATTATGCTGTGGTCAATGATAGAGATACTCAGTCATGTCATGGTAAAAAGGATTAAAAAGTATAAAAGGTAGGGTACCAAGAAAGTGACTTTCTTTTTATCTTGTGATATTTTTTGAAAACTCAGATGTTTTTGGGGGTGCAGAATACTGATTTTAATCCTTAGTAGTTGTAAACAAACCGATGCTTAGGTATGGATGGAAGCAGGGAAACCACTTAACCTGAGGCCAGGAGAGAGGATAGTGTCTGCCACATGACCCGGGTCCAGCCCTATAACCCTACAGACACACACACTGGGAGAGGTATGACATCCTTAGTCCCTGGTAAAATCCGCCTTGAACCTACCAAGATATGATATGCAAAACAAGATTTGTATGCTGCGCACAGACCCTGCTTTCTGAGTTGTTTGGTGCTGCACAAGTGACAGTTTCTAGCACCCGTATTCTAAGGGGAGAATAATTCACATCCCTCTTTGCCCCTTGCTTTCTAGATTATGCTGATATTCTTTTAGTCATGTTTGCTTGTGTCTGTGTATCTGTAAGTCATATATATGCTGCCAGACAGCTTTCAGAGCTTGGTGCAATGTGGCAGAGATCCACTGGCTGAATGAGTGCTGTCAGAGTAGACAAAATCAAACCTTCATCTCTGGCCTTCAGCAGTGTCACTATGATGGATGGGAAACATCTCCTTCCTTCACTTTGCAGGTTCATCTCTTCCATTTAACAGTGTTTGTATAATGCTTACTTTGTGCTCCAGGGGAATAGTTTTCTACAGTGTCCTTCAAGGCAGGGGCAAAATACATATATATCCCAAAATAAAAGCCATCAAAATGATCTAAAAAATTCTAATCTTCAATGGTGCCAACAATGCAAGAAAAGTTGAAGAGAGACCTCAAAAGGACTTTTATCACTGAATTTAGTCTTGAACCTTGAGATCTCTCCTGCCTTCACTGTCATCACCCACACAGAAACTCAAGTTTTACAGGCCCAGAGATGCTACTTTTTGAGGGCCCTGCTCTGTGCCACAAGCTCCCTTGAACTTGCTCACTTGTTTCCTGATCTGGAGTGTACACCCTCCACAGAGAAAACCATTTTATTCCAAATGCCAGTACAATTCTTCCCTTTCCTAAGAAGATGATCACCAGGCAGCTGTGACACACCACTGCCTGAATATACAACCCACTTTTGAGCTCAGAACTCTGTTCTTGCTTCATACCTCCCTGTCTGGTGACTTTCAGAGACTGTTTGGTGGGAAAGGTCCATACTGAGCCAGTCAAAGTGTCACATTGTAAAACCAGCACAAAGCTCATAGCAGCTGAAATTCTCCTGGTTCAGATGTCTAAACACAGGCATCTGATGTACTTTTGCTCCCTCACATAACCCACCTGCCTTCCAGCTGCCCCTCCAGGAGGGCACAGCCTTTCCACGGGTCCTATGTCATATCTGCCAGTCCTGCGTAACTATCTAGGATAGTTGAGCAAGTGTAAAAAAGACAGCTGAAAATTAAGTGGAATAACCTGAGGTGTATAAAATGGCACTAGCCACCCTCATCAGGGTAACTGGATGTCACTGCAAGTGGTGACACGGATGCACAGACCACTCACCTGCCTCCCCCAGCACAGGGCTTCTCTGAATAAGCAGGTGATTTCTGGTCACCAAGTGCAACACCATGGGGACGGTGCCTTTGTGTGATATTTCATGGCATTTCCTCATTAATTTCTGGATCGCCCTTTCAGCATCCAGCAAAGGAAGCAGAATAGCTCTGCTCTTTATTTTCCCAGCATAGAGCTGTCTGCCTTTCCCTAGCTTTTTTTTCCCTTTGAACAAAAAAATGCACTTGCTGTGATTTGTGCTTTAAGGCAAGTTGGGATGATTAGAGCCATATTTTCTAACTGACATTTGCATTGTCCTTGTTAGTCATCATTTGTATTATGTTATTGTCTTTAAGTGATCATAATTATCAAAAATAATTGTTTACAAATTTTCAGGAGTTTGCCAACTCATTACCACTAATTAAGAACATTGTTTAGTGTAAGCTCGACAGCTGGCATACACCTAAAGGAGCATTCATTTCCCAGTCTATTGCTGGTATTGCTGTTGTAAGTTGTGCATAGGAGACAACCACACTTTTTATTCCTCTTTTAAAGAAAGTTTGTTTCCAGGCTGAGAACTCACTTGTCACTGGTTCAGCAAATCAGGCAAGGGGAAGAGCAGAAGGCAGAAAAGAAAGATGATGTTGCAGTTAATGCAGCATCCATGTAACCCTTCCTTTTCCTTCTTTTCCAGCTATGATTTTTTTCAGGCTTTAACAGCTGCTTTTTAAGAAATTAAAGTTCTTTTGCCCTAAACTGTCCTGTCTAAACTCAGGTAGATTAAGCTTTCATTTACTCAGCTACTCTTCTGTTCAAATGGGCTTCTCCAGAGCAGATGTAGCAAACATGAATTTTCCAAAGAAAAGTGCTGATTTCCTGGGGAAGGCCACTGTGGTTTACACTCCCAGCTAATGCAGTCATTTGAAACTCTTGCTGAAGATTACTGCCTCATGTGTGTGAGGAAGATTTAACTGACTGAAGTTCATAAAGCACAGGGAGCTAGCCAAATAAAGGATGCTATTTAATTGCAAAGCCATAATACATTGTGATTTCTTGTTATTGTTTTAATACTGTGATTATTCTTATAATAGTTTGTGGTTCACTCCCTCTCTCCTAGCTGCTGGTGTGTTAAAGAAAGCTCCATTTACTGCTGGTTTGCCTTGATTTCTGCCTGTTGCTGATCTTCCCCCTACTAGCAACTGCATTTATAAATGCAAGCAGAGTTATAGAGGGGAAATCTGTCTGAACCAGATCATTCAATGTCCAAAAAAGATAAAAGAAAAAAAAGGAGGCAAAGCAGGGAAATTCAAATATTGCCATGATAGGTTGAAAGTAGAAACTCTCCACAGTTTTCTTCACCTGTATCACTGCAGTTCAAGGGCTTGGATCAATGGAAAATCATTCGCCAGCTCCAGTGGGCTTCTGGTCAGGTCCTATGTGCAATTCGATTGTCTAATGAGCTCTCAGGAAGGGCAGCAAGCCATGCAGGCAGGATACAGGGAGAGGCTCTTGTAGCTCTCTCAAATAAACACAATGAACAAAACCTTTTCAGGTTTGAATAGCCACTGGGTTCATATCAGGACATGTTCCACACATCAAATACATGGGCACCACATAGTCTAAAAGAACCTCTATTTTTAACATGGGCTCAAATTTTTAAGGAAAACAAGCCTCAAACCCTGGTAGCAGCATGTACCTTGTTTAAGTGCTTGCTCCTACTGCCTTCCAGTAGGCAGCACAGGAAGAGCTGAAGTGCAAGAGCTGTGCTCGTGGCAGGATTTGTAGACCTCTTCACACTGCAAGTGAAAAGAAGTGAGGAAGAGCACCCCTTTGAAAGCTCCCCATCCATCCCGTCTCTGCAACAGATTGCATGGAGGCGTACAGAGGAGAGGCCCAAATGCAATTAGTTTTACCCCCTGGAAGAAGAGAAAAGGCATGTCAGTACAAAGGCACATTTTATCACCAGCCTGCCTCTATGTCCTGTCAGGACTCACACACAGACATGTGCAGTAGGAGCTGGGGCAGGCTTGCAATCTCAAGTGAAGTTGTAAGCATGCCACTGAGCTGAGATTCATATGGCTACAAGCACCCTGCAAGGGCTTCACAAAGCTGTGAAAGGACAATAGGCAATTTCTGGCGTCATCTTAACTGCAGAAAAACTAAATGCTGGATCACCTGTCAGAGCAGCAAGGGCAGCAGCTGTGCCAAAGGCTTTGCTGAGCTAGTGCAAGCCCGGATACAGCCGCAGTGTAAAGAGAAGGTGGAAGGGATATGTGGCCATGAGTAGGCAGCAGCTGGGGTCATCTTCATGGGAAGAAAATTTTCCTCCAATTCTTCTTTTGTCTCATAAATTGCTTTCACCTTTAAATAACACAATTCCATTAAAGTTTTTATTATATCGTCAGCCTAATCTAAAAGCTTTCTTGTGACTTAAGATTCATGCTCAATTTACTGGAAAAGTCAGAATGTGGCTGTTGGTTGACGTCCCCTTTTATTGCCATGCTCACAGAATGGCTGGGGCTTTGCGAGGCAGGACAGGGGGGACTTAGTGCCCCAGCACAGCTGGTGACAAACGGCCAGTGCAGGGCTGACCTTGCCTGGGCCAAAATATAGTGTAATCTTTCCAATGGTCTTTTATAATCTTTGTAGCTGGAATAACCTGGTGAAACTGACTCTCCCGCCGTTGCCTCAGCCTTGGCCTGTTTTTGATGCCCAGTTCTTGTACATGAGTGTACTGGGTTTGTCCGGGATCAAGTTGATTACCTTCATAATAGCTTGTATGGTGCTGGTTTAGATCTGTGATCAAACCAGTGGTGACAACATAGGGATGTTTCAGTTATTGCTGGTGTAGTGGGTTTGCACGGAGAGGTTTTGGTAGTGGATGGTCTACCGGGGTGGTTTCTGTGAGCAGACACCAGAAGCTTCCCTCATGTCCAATGGAGCCAATGCCAGCTGGCTCCAAGGGGGGCCTGCTGCTGGCCAAGGCCGAGCCCATCGGTGACATTGGTAGTGCCTCTGGCATAGCATGTTAAAAAGAAAAAGAAAAAAAGAAAAACTGTGCCAGAGAGAGGAGCGGGATGTGCGGGAGCCGCGGCCCTGCAGCCCCCGGGCAGCGCCGGAGGGGCCGGAGCCGCTCCCGGCCCGGAGCAGAGATTCCCCCCCAGCCCACGGCGCCCCCGGCCCGCGGAGCCCCCGGGGGAGCGGCTCCCCCCCCGCAGCCCGGGCAGGGCCCCCCCCGGGGCAGGGGGTGCCCGCAGGGGGCCGTGACCCGCGGGCAGCGGCGCCGGGGCAGCTCCGGGCAGGGCCCGTGGCCCCGCGGGGACCCACGCTGGAGCAGGCTGCGCCTGAAGAACTGCAGCCTGTGGGAAGGACTCAGAGAAGTTCATGGGGAGCTGTCTCCTGTGGCAGGGACCCCACGATGGAGCAGGGAAGGGTGTGAGGAGGAAGGAATGGCAGAGACAACATGTGATGAACTGACCGCAGCCCCATTCCCATCCCCCTGCGCCGCTCGGGTGGGGATGATGTAGAGAAATTAGGAATTAAGCCCAAGAATAAGGGAGGGGTGGGGGGAAAGTGTTTTTCTGATTTGAATAGCAATCAATTAAACTAATTTTCCCCAAGTCGAGTCTGTTTTGCCCGTGACAGTAAGTGCTGAGTGATCTCCTTGCCCTTATCATGACCCATGAGCCTGTTGTTACGTTTTCTCTCCCCTGTCTGGCTGAGGAGGGATGTGACAGAGCAGTTTTCATGGGCATCTGGCAATCAGCCAGGGTCAAACCACCACAGCTGAACAGCGCTTGCACATCATCAAGATCTTTTCTGCTTCTCACCCCTGCCCCCCTCCAGTGAGCAGGCTGGGGGGGGGGGGCACAAGAAGTTTGGAGGGGGCGCAGCTGGGACAGCTGACCCCAACCGACCCAAGGGATAGTCCATACCGTATCACATTCTGCTCAGCATATAAAAGTTGTGGGGGTGAAGGAGAAAGGGAGTGATGTTCACAGTGATGACATTTGTCTTCCCAAGTAACCATTATGCATGATGGAGCCCTGCTTTCCTGGAGATGGCTGAGCACCTGCCTGCCCGTGGGAAGTAGTGAAATAATTCCTTATTTTTCTTTGCTTATGTGTGCAGCTTTTGTTTTTCCTATTAAACTTTATTTCAACCCATGAATTTTCTCACCTTTAGTCTTCTGATTCTCTCTCCCATCCCATCAGGGGCAAAGGGGAGAGAGTGATCTGCTGTGGGGGGCCGAGCTGCCTACTGGGGTTAAACCACAACACTTCAGGGAGTTTTCTGTGGTCCAGGGAACTGAGCTCAGGAAAGTGCCAGTACTGGTCAGGAGCTCAGAGCCCCTTAGACAGTATGGCTGCCAATTACTGGATGATGAAATTGCACAGATCATTGCTGTGTACTCAGGAGTTCACATCACAGTCAGATATGATTGAACACAGCTGTTCAGATGGCTGAAATATTCATAGGCAAATCAGGCTTTGCACACAAAGCTAGGCAGTGGGTGCTCACTTCCAGAGTGAGCCAGCCTTTGAGGGAGTACGAGGTTGCAGCTCTGTGCTCTGCCACCTAACGAGTTCATGCAGTGCTTCATCTGGCTGTTGGGGTCTGTGCAGGCTTGGCAGTGTCTGAGTAATGCTGTGTAAGCTGCACTGGGAAGAGTAAGACAGGCAGTTGATACCCAGTCCAGAGCTGGGAATAATAGCAGTGCCCTCCCTGGCCCTCCTGGTGGTAAAAGAAAGCTGCTGCCAGCTGGCAGGAGTCTGCTACTGATGAACGACGGCTCTTCTGCTAACGGTACCCGTGCCACAGCGTCAGCCCCGTTGGGGACCGCATGTGAAATATGTCCACGTGTGTGCTTTGAAATACAAGATGCAGTTTTACACAGTTGTCTTCCCTTGTGTTGCTTCAGCCTACAGTCATGGAAAGACGTAGATGCAGCTCCCTTGGGTTTAGGAGGGTCTTGAAAGATGAATTTCCTTCCTGAACTCCTGTCACTTTCTCCTTTATCTTGTTCCTTTCCTGGGCACTTAGGAAAAAAAATCTCTGAGGTTCTAGGGAAGTCTGCTGCCTCCCTGGGGACCGTGTAAGGGATGTTACTAGAAAATTCCCTTGCCTGGTGTGGCCCTCTGATTGCTGCCCATTACTGGTCTTCCAAGTGGGCAACGACGAAGTCCAAATGACAAGAGGTCTGAAAGGAATAAATAGAGACCTCAGGGCCTTGGGCCTTGGGGTGACTGGTTGAGGGATCAGGAGCACAAGTAGTGTTTTCTTCCATCTTGCCAGTTTCAGGCAATGGTGGGGCGTGTAATTGGAAGGTCATACAGATCAATATCTGGCTCCGGGCCTGCTGTCAGTGGTTAAATTTCAGGGATTTTATCACGGGTCAGTTTACGTGGCAGCAGGCCTGCTGGCATCTGGTGGGGTTCACCTGCCTGAAAGTGGAAAAAGGATCCTAGGTCAGGAGTTAGCAGGGCTCATTGACAGAGCTTTAAACTAGATTGGAAGGGGGAAGGAAATAAAACAAAGCTTATTCGAGATGAGCCTGGGGGCAACACGCCAGGGGTGGAGGCGAGATCAATAGCACCATTGAAATGTATCTGTGCCAATGCCTGAAGCACAGGCAACAAACAGGAGGAGCTGGAAGCCATCATGGAGCAGGAAGGCTGTGACGTTGCCATCATGGAAAACATACTGGGATAACTGGCATGACTGGAGTGCTGCAATGAATGCCTACAAACTTCAGGAGGGACAGGCGAGGAAGGAGAAGCAGTGGGGTAGCCCTGTGTGTCAGGGAGTGCTCTGACCGCCTGGAGCTGAATGATGGTGACAGCTGGGTAAGAATCAGTGGGAAGGCCAGCAAGGCAGATATCCTGGTGGGAGCCTGTTCTAGACCACCCAACCAGGATGAAGAGGCAGATGAAGCATTATAAAGCAGCTGACAGAAGTCTGAAGATCACTAGCCTTGTTCTCATGGGGCAGTTGGACCTACTGAATGTCCGCTGGAAATACAACACAGCGGAGAGGAAACAGGCTGGCAGGTTCCTGGAGTGTGTGGAAGGGACCTTCCCGACACAGCTGGTCAGTGACCAGCCAGGGGAGGTGCCCCGCTGGACCTGCTGCTTACAAACAGGGAAGGGCTGGTGGGTGATGTGGTGGTTGGAAGCCCTCTTGGGCATAGCAACCATGAGATGATAGAGTGTTTGATTCTCAGAGAAGTAAGGAGGGGGGTCAGCAGAACAGCTGCCTTGGACTTCCAGAGGGCAGACTTTGGCCCCTTTAAGTGCCTGGTTGACAGATTCCCTCAGGAGATAGTTCTGAAGGGCCAAGGGATCCAGGAAGGCTGGACATTCCTCAGGAAGGTAGTTAATGGTGCAGGAGCAGGTGTCCCGGGTTCAGCTGGGATAGAGGTAAGTACTTAGTTACTGGCTGGGGTTAAACCAGAACAGCAGGCCATCCCCATGTGATGAAAGATGAGCCAGTTGGGAAGAAGACTGGCCTGTCTGAACAGAGCTTTGGGTGGAACTCAGGGAAAAAGGAGAGTGTACCACCTTTGGAAGAAGGGGCAGGCAACTCTGGAGGACTATAAGGATGCCACAAGGTTGGGCGGGGTGAAGATGAGACAGGCGAAAGCCCAGACAGAACTCAGGGTGGCCACTGCCATAAAAGATAACAAAAAATGTTTTTTACAAATGCATTAGAAACAAAAGGAGGGCCAAGGACAGTCTGCATCCTTTATTGGATGTGGTGGGGAACGCTGCCACGAAGGATGAGGAAAAGGCTGAGGTACTCAATGCTTTCCGTGCCTCAGCCTTTAACAGCAAGAGCAGTTATCTTCAGGGTACTCAGCCCCCTGAGCTGGAATACAGGGATGCGGAAGAGCAGAATGAAATTCCCACAGCCCAGGAGGAAACAGTTAGTGACCTGCTGCTCCACTTAGATGTGCTCAAGTCTATGGAGCAGATGGGGTGCACCCGAGGGTACTGAGGGAGCTGGTGGAGGAGCTTGCCAAGCTGTTCTCCATCATTTATCAGCAGTCCTGGCTAACTGGAGAGGCCCCAGCAGACTGGAGGTCAGCCAATGTGATGCCCATCTGCAAGAAGGGCAGGAAGGAGGATCTGGGGAACTACAGGCCTGTCAGCCTGACCTGGGTGCCTGGGAAGGTTATGGAGCAGATCATCCTGAGCTCTGTCACATGGCACATGCAGACAACATGGGCATCAGGCCCGTCCAGTATGGGTTCATGAAAGGCAGGTCCTGCTTGATGAACTTGATCTCCTTCTACAGCAAGATGACCTGCCTAGTGGATGAGGGAAAGGCTGTGGATGTTGTCGACCTGGACCTCAGTAAAGCCTTTGACACCATCTCCCACAGCATCTCCTGGAGACACTGGCAGCTCATGGCTCGGATGGGTGTGCTCTGTGCTGGGTTAAAAGCTGGCTGGATGGCCGAGCCCAAAGAGGGGTGGTGGATGGAGTTACATCCAGCTGGTGGCCGGTCACAAGTGGTGTGCCCCAGGGCTCAGTACTGGGGCCAGTCCTGGTTAATGTCTTTATTGATTATCTGAATAAGGAGATCAAGTGCACTCTCAGAGCATTTGTAGATACCAAGTTGGGCAGGAGTGTTTATGTGCTTGAGCATAGGAAGGCTCCGCAGGGGGACCTGGACAGGCTGTATTGGTGGGCCAAGGCCAACTGTATGAGGTTCAACAAGGCTCAGTGCCGGGTCCTGCACTTGGGTCACAACAACCCCATGCAACAGTAGAGGCATATAGTGGGCAGAGCAGCTGGAAATCTGCCTTGAGGAAAAGAACCTGGGTGTGCTGGTTGACAGCCGGCTGAACATGAGCCAGCAGTGTGCCCAGGTGGCCAAGGAGGCTGACAGTGTCATGGCTTGTATGTGGAATTGTGTGGCCAGCAGGACAGGGGCAGTGATTGTCCTGTACTCAGTGCTGGTGAGGCTGCAGCTCCAATACTGTGTTCAGTTTTGGGCCTCCCACTTCAAGAGGGATGTAAAGGTGTTGGAATATGTCCAGAGCAGAGCATCGAATCTGGTGAAGGGTCTAGAGAACAAGTCTTATGAGGAGAGGCTGAGGGAACTGGGGCTGTTCAGTCCGGAGAGGACTCAGAGGGGATTTTATTGCTCTCTGCAGCTACCTGAAAGGTTGTAGGCAGCTGGGGGTAAGTCTCTTCTTCCAGATAACAAGCAATGGGACAAGAGGAAATAGCAAGGAAAAGGCCTCAAGTTGTACCATGGGAGGTTTAGACTGGATATTAAGAAAAGATTCTTCACTGAAAGGGTGGTCAAGCATTGGAACAGGCTGCCCGGGGAAGTAGTTGAATCATAATCCCTGAAGGTATTTAAAAGATGTGTAGATGCAATGCTTAGGGACTTGATCTAGTGGTGGACTTGGCATTCCTGGGTTAATGGTTGGACTTGATGATCTCAAAGTTCTTTTCCAACCTAAATGATTCTGTGATTCTGATTTGCCTGGCACAGTTGTGTCACCCAGGCTGTGATTACAGAGGTGCCTGCATGTCAGGGGATGAGAACACTTCGCTTGCGATTTGGTCTTTATGTTGTCCACATACAAGCTGAGCTTTCAGAAGGTTATTCATCAGTTCCTAATGCACCCAAGCCAGGTGGGCTTCCTAGTTGTTTGTATCCAGACTCTAAGAAAGACCAAAGCCACAAGAAATAGTTTTAAGTGTGATATATGAAGCCATTCTTCCTTGTTAACCCCAACAACTCTCTTAAGTGCTGGATATAACCGGACCTTGAAGGGCAGCTGTATGATGTTGATGTACAATGGGAAAACTTGCCAGGTCAGGGGGTCCCTAACTTTCTGCTCCTCTATGTCATCTGCAGTGGCACAGGATGGAGAAGTCAGTAAGTTCCTGGCAAGCCAAATATCTGCACATGCAGGTGAGCTCTTGTCCTGCCTGACACCAGACCTGTGATTCTGACCTGCTCAGAAGCCTGTTTTTATCCCTCTTGCTCTTCCTGATATTCCCTTCTGCTGTGGAGGCCTGAAGTGGCAACATCTGTGAGCTATAAGAACAACTGCGGTCAGTGATGCATCTGGTTCAAAGAAAACTGAAAATTATATCCAGAAACTACTTTCTGGGAAAGCATTATGGGTTACAAAGCAAACAATCCGTTTTCATTACAATGATAATTTTAATAAGATAGTATTATGGTGTCCTTATGTTCTAATGGTGCACATTTCGTACATTTACATGAGAGATTATCTCCCCTTTCCCCTCTCTTCTACTTCAAAATGCAAGTGCTGGCAGAATGTGACTGACTGAAAATCAAGTATTATGTTGTGCTCTTTAATACCCACAGAGCTCAAACTGGCACTAGAAAACCCTTTGCACAGCATTCAACCGATGTGCCTTGGAGCTGATTTGGAAGGGATTCCTGTTAGATGGGAAAGAAGCCTAAACGCAAAGTGCTTTGAAATCAGAGAGGATCTTTAATGGGCTGTAATGGATTTTGAATCAAACCTCTGCCCAAACTGAGAGTGCCAGAGGGAGACTGTCAGCACTGGTAAGCTGTGTTGCGGGGTGTTGTGAAGGTGGTCACACATCGCTGAAAATGGGACTGGGAAAATGAGTGGCCTCATACCGTACCTTTTCTAGCCCAGGTAAGGCTTGATAAGAGAGGGGAAAGACAGGGTTCTGGGAGAAACTGGGAGGATACCTCTTCCCTAACTCCCGGGGGGAAAAACAGGTCCAAGAAGGTGAGATGTTCAGCTGGCATGGCACTAGGGACCTCATGAGCTACCAAGGAGCTTCTGTGCTAGTGTCAGTGGAAGTCAAGGCCAAGCACTGAATGGGTCAGATCAAGGTGTGTTACAGTAAGCCCAAAGCCTATGTACATACTTATATTTAGATATCAACTAGCTTTAGAGGAATGCCTACCTGAAAATATTATTATTATGGGGTAAGAAAATTATTGGATGTATTTCAGCTATGCCTTAATAAATGCCTGTAAGCCTGCACTTGCCCTAATGCATGAATGGTGATGCACTGCAATGAATGATGGCTGGGTACCTGAAATGGGAGAGGTGTTCACTGAGGACTAGCTTCATTGCTGAATTTTTCCTCCTCCTCACTTCAGTGTAACATGTCCTCATACCCACCTGCAGTTCATGATGGAGATGTGAACTGCTCCCAGTCTTTTTGCTGCTCTGTGTCCATAAGATGATATGGACATATTGGAATATCTTCCTCTCTGGAAGTATATAGGCAGGCTCAAAAGTCCAGATAATGTGACTGTGCTGGCTTTGTACATAAACATGTTTTAATGCACATACTGTAATTATTCAAAATCCATCCCTTTAGCAACTTTTGATAGTTTCAGAATTTTCAGGATTTTTCACCTTGGTACCTGAATGCTTTCTTCCTTTCTTTAGCATAGTGAAAATAGTTGGGGGTTTTTTGCCTTTTTTCTTCCTTCTTTCCCTTTCTTTCTCCAACAGCAGAGGTGAGGAAGGCCCACATCCTTGCAGTGTACAGCCCCGGGCAGCATGGCTGGCCCCAGCAAGGAGCTGCTTTGAGGGCTGGGAGCTGCTCCAAGCACCAGGCACATTCCATCAAGTTCCTCGTCCGAATGAAAAGCTGAAGTGGCTTTTCTGTGTAGGGAGGATTGAAACCAGATCCTGTTATTAAATTTGCTAAATGGGAATGTAATGATTTATGAGGGAGGTAGTGAACCCCCAGAAAAAATTTGGTAATAATAATGCTGGGTGAACAGCAGCATGGAACAGGCTTCAGAAGCAAATATTCTGTTAAAAAAAAAAAAAAAAACAAAAAAAAAACAAAAAACCCCCAAACAAACAAAAAAACCCCAACCAAAAACCAAACGAACAAAAACCCCCAAAACCCCTCAACCAAACACAAAAGCAAAACAAATGTAAAACCTGAGCTAAACAAAGCTACTAAATGTGAACCAGATAATTTCTAATTGAGATCAGCAAAGCTAACAAAGGACTGAAGTAGGGTTCATCTGATATAACCAGTAAGAAGCACAGACAATATCCCTTTAAAGTCACACCTGAGAGGTTCAAAGCCATGCAACATATTTAACCACACACCAGTACTGCTGATAGATATGTACCTAAATCCTAGGCATTGCTTTGGAAAAAAAATAATATTCAAACATCTCCATAACTGTTAATTTCTCTGGAACATGTGACAAAATTCAACAAGTACTCTAAAGTTTTAGTTGAGCACTACATTGAACAGTTTGGGGTCTTAGTACCATTAAAAAAGTTTGGCTTATTAATGCAAATTTTAGCCAGTTTGGAAAAGCAACACTGACTAGAGTTTGTCCTGTAAGAAAAAGGGTGAGCATGTCTGTGTGGGATTGTGTAAGATTAGAGTTTATTCAAGAGGGTATCTCTTCACTGACTAAAAAAGCACAAAAAGAAAATAGGGGGAGAACATTGTGCCTTTCCACATTACTCTGTAGCGTGTCCATGCCCCAGTGAGAGCATGGCAGTGAATGCTACAGACCAAAGCAGGGCTAAATGAAATGTAAGAGTAGCAAGCAAGCTGCTTGTGTGAACCCTTCCCATGTCAACCCACCCCCTGCCCTTCCTGGGACAAGAAGTAGCTCATGGGGTCACTCCGGTCACATCCTTGGCCAGGAAAGGAAACTAAGACTTTGAGAAAAGGGGGAATAAAGGAAAGCAATAGCTCAGAGACAAGTAACCACATATTGCTCTCAGCTACAATAACACACTGCAACATGTATAAAGGTCTGGCTCCGGGCTCTGTCTGACTCAGGGAGAGCTGCTGTGATTAGCCACACTCACTCCCGGAAAACAGTGGTGGCCCACTGCAAATGGAAGGAAACATTTCTATGGGTTTTATTGCTTCTCTAAGGAAGGCAGGATACCTCCCTTTGCATGGCTTTTTCATCACTAGACTTTTACTATTGCAGCTACATCACGTCCCCCCACCCCCACCTTTTTTTTTTTTTTTTTTTTCAGATTGGTTGATTTCATTTGCCAGCTATTCCACACTGCATAACAACGTGTGTAAAAGGGAATATTTACTTTTTCAACTCTACTTGCCCCGAGAGCGGTAAGGCATCCCACATAACAGCTGTGGCTGCTAATTCACTGCAACTGCAGTCTGTCTTCTCAGCATCAGCTACATTTCTTTTCCATATGCTAACTCCCTTTTAGCTTAATTTTCCCATTACCCAGCAGTAACATTGAGTAACTGTGTTGGGCTGTATTCAAATGCAAATTAATATCCCCTTCTGCCCATTAGCTCTGCTGTTTCTTGTCTAGTCAAAGCAACTGGAAACAAGTGAGGAGTTTGGTTCAGTGGTCGGACAGAGGGGCCCTGTCTGGGCTGGGGTTGCTCTTCATCCCCAAGAGCAGACACGAAATAGCAGGCTGGCAGAAAGGAGAGGTCCTTCATCAAGATGTTTCCTGTCAAATAACCCCTGAACACCAGCCATTCAGCGTATGTCATATAGCTCTCTTGAACTTCAGTGTTCAACGTATGTAATTCACACAATGTCTGTCCTGTGCTCTGGATTGGAAACATCCGGCGGACCAACATCGAGAAACCTTTAAACGAAGCGTGGGAGAAGGGGAGCCAAGGGGAAGAGAGATGTCACTGAGCAAACCGTATGACTCAAATCTTAAAAATTGTTAATGAGCCAGGCTGTTAAGCTAAAGAAACCTTTAAGCATAGCAGTCTGACACAAAGTAAGTTCCTCAAAAGAGGGGATATAGGCATGAATGGTGATGCTGATAGCATGAAGTGAGGGGAGGGGGTGGAGAGAAGAAAATATATCGCAGAAAAACTTTTTTTTCCCCTTCATTCTAGAGAAAAAGTGGGGTCTCTTTCTCTCTCAGCTCTTTATTTTTCAGGATCACTTGGGACTACAAATACTAGCACCATACTGGGAGGAAAAAAGTGGTGTAATTCCTCTGTATCCCCACCCAGAAATTAAGCTCCACCCATGTGAGTCACCAACCCCAAAAAGGCTTATGCATTTCTTCATGCCTATGCAACTCTGAGATTCATTTGAATTTGTTTTCCACTCTTTTGCTTAATCTTTAGTCACCTTTCCCTTTCCAGCACAGACATGGGCAGTGTGTGCATACAGCGTTACTCCATGCTAGGCAAATCTGTTTTTCAAAGGACAATTTTATAATTTTCCATTTCTTCTGCCTGCTGTTTGGGGAAAAAAAATAGTTTAAGTTGGTTGTTTCCCTTTGAAAATCCCAAAAGTGAAAGAGATACAAGAACAGGAACAGCATCTATCACTTGGAGGCCTCCAGTGCATGACAAGAAAGTCAAGAGGCAAATCTATGATGTTTGAACCCATGCCAAGACTAGTTCTAGCTCAGCTGCTGGCAGTCATGTTGGTGTGGACAGAATGCCTTGGTTAAAAGAAGATAGGCACCAGTTTTCTGACCACAGTTCCAGCTGGCTGAGTTAGTAACAGTAGTCATTCCATAAAAAGTCATCAAAGAGTGTCCCCCCTGTCAGAGGATTCCCTGCAACACAGAAATCTCGGACTTCTGCAAAAGACTTGCAAAAAGTTATGTGCAAAATGGCTTGTACACCAAAACCAAAGGGGTGAAGGTATGTATCTAGCACATGAAGAATAAATAAATAAATAAGAGATAATTGTCATTGGTTCATGAAGAGGAAGGGGGGAAAATAGTCCTAGAATAAATTACTTGCTATAAAAAATTCACTGCACCTTGGAAAACTCACACCTCTGAGTTCATGATAGGTAAAAAGAAAGTTGTTTAAATTTTCCATTTCTGAGTTGTTCAGGATATTACTTGTGTTCATATTTAAGATAATTTAATGTCTAAGAATTCTGTTCTTCCAGTGCAGAATAATGAATGTGTCAGCACAGATAACTGCTGAAATTCAACCATCTGCAAGATGTTGCCATGGAAAGAGCCTGTTGCACAGGAGGTTTTGGCTGTGGAGACTGTTCTGAAGACCGTACTTTTTGTACAGGACCTTCTTATTCTGCTTCCCTTTGGAAAGAGTAAATTCCATGGCAGATCAGTGTTATTGTTCAGACTTAGACACTCAAAAAGGAAAGGCAACACTTCTTCAATACAAATGTGTGATACCAGGGAAGGAGGTTTTGTTACAAGGTGATGAAAAAACATTTTCTGGACAAAGATGTGAGAAGCTAATCCAACAGTGACTGAAAGAAATCAGACAAATGTTACACGAAACAGATCAACTTTCATCTCTGACCTACCCACAAAGGACAAGTACAAACTACAGACAGGCAAAACAACCCTTGTCCTGCTGGTCTTTCTTATCTTTTAAGAGAGGCAGCAACTGGGTTCCCAGCTTTGAAGTCAATCAAATGATGAGCCTGCTAAAACTGATTAGCACATGCCTGCATGCTGGGACATCAATGAAAAGAGAGCTGGGAAGGCAGCCCTCTGAAGTGGAAATGGCTGGAAAACTCTACGGCTGCGGGATCACAGAGGGAAATGTAGATCCCCTCTGTCAGCTGCAGCAATGAGGATGTGCAGAATGCAGGAATGGTACCGCATGCTGCTGAACGTGCATATTGTACTGCTCTTGCTTTTGCATCTGCAGCATTCCCCATTCTGCAGCTCTGAGCTCTCAGAGCATCCTGAACCCCTGAGGTCCCTCTGGTCCAGGGCCTCATTTCTGACAGATACTGGCACCAAATGTGTCAGATGAAGTGCAAAAAACCTCATAATAAACAATAATGGAATAACAGGCCAGAGGGAAAGTTTCTTCCTAATAACCAGTGGCCGGTTCAATAAAAGCAGAGCACGAAACAGCAAAAACAGAAAGAAAACTGGCAGCAAGATTAGCCCTGCTATTACTGCAGAGATCCAGCTACCAAGAGCCAGAGTGGCAGTGATACCAGGGTGGTAGTCTCTCGCTGCAGGATACAAATAACTCCCATTGAAATCAATGACATTTATTCATGTCCTGTGGCAACAAAATGGAGCTTCCTATCTACTTTTCTCGGTGGTGCTGTTGCAGGGAGATCAGCGAAGGTGAAGCATGCGTGTGTGTGTAATTTGTGCTCTCAGTTCAAGAACGTTTAACTGTCATGACATACTGCAAAAGCATTGCCAGCATACAAAAGAGTCTGCAGGTCCCTGTCAGAGATAGAGGCGGAACCACAAGGCTCTTTGCAGATGTTGGGACTGTTTGCCTGACTCCATTCCCATTTTATCTCTTGCTGCCAGATCAGTCCATTCAATGAAGCACTCTCAAGTGCTCTTCCTTAGCGTTCCTTGTACTCTGGGGGAGAAAATGCCTATTCATTCCAGTTCCCTCTCTTTCCCTACATACCCAGCTATCAGCACTACATTAGGATGTGGGGAATGTCAGGCATGCAGCCAGAGTTGAGGCTAAGGAAAACTTATGTTGCCTCTGAAAAGGCTGAGAGCTTCACTCTAGGGCTAAGGGACAGGTCTCAGTGGGTTTGCTCACACGTGGGAAGTGGATTTTCTCAGGGGGAAATGAGAGCTGGGGACACGTGCTGGAGGGCAGGATCTGAAGTCAAATCCCTCTTGGCAATGGGGGAATTGGTGGGAGAAAAAGGGGATGTATCAGGGATATTCTTTCGTAGAAACAGAGCAGGGTAAATGATTGCTCAGGTAGTTCTTAGGAAAGGCTGATGTTGGTTTGTGAACAGTTATCAGGGCTCAGCTAAAAATCAGATCAAGATTTGACTAAAAACTTCAAAATAGGGAGGATAAAATGTCTTACAGAAAAAACTTCAAGTTCTTTGCTGTAGCAGAAGAGAAATCTAAAACCTTCTGCCTACACCAGAAAATCATTGTTGGTGCTTTTTGTGTTGTGGTCAGTGAAGCATATGTTCCACTGGAGATATAGTTTACACCAGTTACTAGTTAATTTGTCAATACCAGGGAGGCTTAGGCTGAACAAAATCAAGGCTTTCATTCCAGAAGAGCTGTACCCATACATGGGTATAGTTAATCTGGTTGAAATAAATATTTAGAGGAAAAGAGCTGCTACATCATAACCAGACTAACTACTAAGCAGATATGCTGCAATATTATATACGAAGTGGAATTTCTTTTCTCATACTGGATCAGACAGGTTTTGGGGTTTTTTTTCCCTTCCTTTTTCCTCCTTTCTGAAAATCCCATTAATTTACCAGATAGGAGCTGTGTGAGAACTGCTACATTCCAAAGGGATTAGATAACAGGGAGGGAGGAAGGGAAGGAGTTGCTGAAGGGCCTTGGCAAAACTCAAGAGCCTTCTCCCCACACCTTTTCCCCAGTGTCTCATCTGCCTTGTGCTTCCCTGGTGCTGAATTGTAGTAAAAATTTTAAAAAATTTGAATTCAAGCGGTTGCAGACACTTGCTGAAAATCCCTGTATGGCCACATCCATTGCAGAATTCATGGCGGCAGCTTGGATCCAGTTAGTCAATGTTAGCTGGAGACTTTCAGGGTTTTTCAGGTAGAGCGAAAAGTCTCTGAATAGAGACCTTTAAATTACTATAGCACTTTTTTTAAAATTTAGCTTCACTGCACTGAAAAAAAGTAAAATAAGCCCCCCAACACTCTGAAATATAAAACGAGGACTCAGAAACTGAAACTATAATCATTTAGCTGGAAGTGTGAATTTAAACCAATAGAAAGCCTCTTGTAAATATTATTATTTCAATTTAGATTAAGTCATCTAGAACACTAACTGTTGGAGGACATTTCATTGGAAAAAAAACCCTGATTCTTTCATATATAATGTGACTGAAGTGAATTAAATATTTCATAATCTAGAAAATATTATACGGCATGAAAACTCTCTCTGTTCAGTAAAGAGAGTTGTGGCTGAAGGCGTTGCCTGTGAATAATTTCCTTTAGAGTTTAGTCCTTTATTTTGAGGCAATTCCAGTATTGTAGCCCTGGATTAACAATTAGTTTATTGCAATTGAGATTAAAAGGAAAGAACAGTGACCCCACGGCAATCTATTTTGTTTTAACTGGTGCCCCTGTGTAGCTGGGTACCACATGGGGCTTAATCCACATTAAAATGGAAGCTCTTACTGCAGTGATGCAAGCCTAGCAGATGGGAGCAAATACTTCTGTGATCTAAAAGGTCAGTATAACTGTAACTTGGTCAGAAGTTCCTGCAAGACCAGCTGTTAACAACCTCATGATCCACTGAATCTGCACCCAACCAAGGTGGGAGTGTGAAAAATCTTAGTGTGGCTGGATACCTGGAGGCACCTTGAATGTTAGTGAGTATTGCAACCTGGTCCAGCCAGACGTGTCCTAGTCTGGCTGTGCATCCCTCCTACAGCCACATCTCCTGAGGTAGAGACAATCCTTGCATTGTATTAGGGAATGGCTTTACTGATTTTCCATGGGCAACACCTCGTTGAATCCACTTAAACTGGAACAATTTTGAAAGAAACTTTGGAAGTACAGATGAGGATAAGGACCAGGATTCTGCCAAAAAGAAATCCCAGCAGGTCTACTCTAAATTTCACTAAATGAATCATGATTCTAAGGATAAATCTACCTTGTAATCTGGGGGTGACAGGGTTTGAGATCTGACAGATGCATAGTCCTTACTTTCACAAACTGTAATATTGACTGTTTGATACATGAGGTACTTTTTCCAAACATCTAGTCACTCCACAAACAGGAATTCATCCTTTTTTTTTTCTTGTAGAGCATTGCAAAGTAACTGGAGAATTTTCAATACTTTAGTATGGGGGAAGGAGTTGTTGCTTTTTCTTCAAAACACCTGTATCATTATTTCCAGAAGTAAAAAGAATGCTCAATGAGGGCAAAGTGTAGCCAGGGTAAAAGATATCCTAGTGCGATATATCTTATGAGTCTCTCCATACATTCGTGGTCAAGCAATTCATCACCAGACTGAAGGAAGACAAGTGGTCAGCTGGTGGCTGTAAATCTGTCTGTTTCTGTAACTCACTCTAGTCAGATGCATTTGCAGAAAGCTCAGGAGCAAACTCTGTCCTGTTTGAAATAGCAGCTGAGTGTTGTTCATGTGTGCCTTATCAATCAGAGTCTTAACGCAAAGGCACCCATGCTATAGATCGAAATAACGAAAAGACCAGGCACTACTGGGGCTGTTGTTTACTCAGACAAGCAGGGGAAGTATTGGGCATTTTTATTCTGTGGAGCACAGAGCACCAAAAGGGTCAAACTCATTTCATTGCTACCTTGAAAGGTCAGTGCCTGATCCTTGTCTAAATGCTCCCATGCAATTTTGCTCTCTGAAGGTAAATATTCAGGATCTTGACAAGACCTGGGGCTTTATCTCACCTGTCTTCAGCCACCTGTAAAGCAGGCACCTTATGTAAACCAATTGCCTCATTTTCTTCTGTAATTAGCAAGGGAAGCAATTCAGCAGACTTGTCCCCTGTGGTTCTTTTTCTCTGTGTTGATGGTGGAGGGAACCCATATTATGAATATAAACAACCTGCCTAACTTCTAGATGCTCAGTGCTGTCCACTACCTGCTTTGTTGGGTTTCAGCTACACCAAACCTACTTTTCTGACCCATGGGGAGCCTTTGCATAACCAGCACCTGCCTCACTGCAGCTGCGGCAGCTGGAAAGAGGGGCTGTAATTAGAGCTCTGTCACTCTAATTGAATGTGCACAGAGCAGGCAGAGGATGAAGTGCTTCAACGCACTTGTGTCCTACTTAACTCTCATCCGAAACACTGGATCTTTGCTGCCTTCCTCTCCACTAAAAATGAAACAGTTTTCAAAAGGAGCTTCCTCCTGAATTGTCCACATCACAGTGAGATATCAAGTCAAGATGCCACTGAAGAAACCTTTCCAGGAAACACCTTGTCACATGTGTCACTCCCTTTTGTTCTGCAAGATATCTCCATCTCTTTATGCTCCTGCAAGGCTCTAGGGTGTTCAAGGGACAGAAGAAATACATAAAGTTACCTCTGGCAACTTGCCTCTGTATGTCCAGTTACAAGCTTGGGCAATTTCTATAATATGCATTTACTATTTACATTCTGCCTCTTAAACTACCAGAATACGTGCCCTCTACCAGAACTCACAAGGAGAAGGTGTTGTCGTGAAGCTGCCTTTTTCAAGTTCTCTAGAATCTGCACTGGGGGAATAAACTTCTCTTCACATAGCAGAAAGGAGTCAAGAGGAGTGGAGGGAAATGCTATACACCACTACTCATCTCAGAGTGTATTACTACAGCTCCTCCCTTATTTGCTGGGCAAGTTTGTCTTCTGCATTCTTGCCTTCATCACCTTGCAAAACTTAGTCTGTGATGCAGTCAGATTCAAGATCCATCTTGTACTCCATCATTACTCGCTTTACTCAGCACAAAATGGCAGTTTTCCACCACGTTTACTTGTTTTTCATGTTCCCACCCCTGAACCTTCCCACACACACTTGTTTCCTTAACCTGTCATTAATCCTTCATAATCCTTATTCACACACTCCTACCCACTTACTGCTTCCACCTGTGCCACAACCATGGCCTGACCAGTCAATTCACACTGTGTCTTGCACTTCTCAAAGAAATATGAAGTTCAAGTTAAAACTGCCTTCTTTATTATTTGTGTTTTGCACACTGAAACACACGATTTGGTTTTCAAATTGCTGACAACCAGTTGCTGCTTTCACTACATTTTGCGTCTCAGAGTTTAACAAATATCATAGATGAAAACCCTGCATATCCAATTTGCTTGTGGGGAATTCAGATACAGTTGCCTTGTGTCTTTATGAACTCCATGAAGTGCCAGATGACCAGTCACTCTAATTGCTACATGGATTTGGGAGCATTTGATTTCTGAGGAGCTATTATGCCTGAAACAGATTGTGCCCAAAGAAAAATGATCTGCATGAAAATGCACTTAATTATAAACTGCCATGGCAGAAACGGAACCTGACAGCCCAGCTGCCCCATAGGACTTCTGCATACATCACTGAGCAGAAGAAATGATGCTAAGAAGCAAGCTTATAAAATCCACTGACGGGCACCAAAATAAAGTCTGATTTTCAGAAACAGTTGGCTCATGAGTAGCTTTCATAGATGCAAGGGGAAGTACTGGGTGCACAGGGCATTTGAGAGGAGGATTTGGTACAGTCAGCATTTGTAACCATTTTCAACCATCCAGAATCAGAGGTCTGATGTACATGGACGTATATATGTTCCTCTTGTAAAGAATGGGACTCTACTAAACAATGCCATACATCTATCATGTGCTAGGGGTTTACACCTTACTCTTGTTAATTCATTTATGCTGAAATTGAAGCAGCTACGTATTGAGCTCCTTGTCTTTTCCCTAATGATTGAGATGCCAGATACCATGAATGCCTGGCACTACAGCACGCACAACCACTGGCAGATTAAGGGAGGCATTGTCTTCTACTATACCATCTGTAATGTGAAAGGTCATGCATGTCATAAAGCAATTACAGTTAACAAGGTAGCACAGCACCACCTAAAAGTGCAGCAAACAGATACCATGAAAGGATCCTGACCACCAGGATTCATCCATTTCCATACTGAAACTCCTCACACATGTGGTAATAAAGATGGAGAGTCTACAGTCATGATCGTGGAGAACAAAGGAAAGGAAGTAGATCTAAAGCTTTTTTATCTCTACCAAAGAAAAAAATGGAGAGACATAAGTGAGACAGGAATAATGTCCAAGATAGTGGCATGATAAATACTGTGGATGCAGGTGGAGCAGAGCTATTGAGAGATACTGGGGCTGGTGTGTGTGTGTGTGTGTGTGTTTGGAAAGAAACCAATTAGCAAAAGGAATAGATGCTTGTGTTAAAGAGCAAAGATACTGACATAGATACGGGTCTGCTAGTGAAACTTCTAATTCTAGCAGATCAGAGCAGATCTAACTCCTAGAAACATGCCAGCAAATAGTAAGTACAATAGGCATCTGTGAGAAAGGCATCAACACCAGGATAGACATTGTGCAAAATAAGAGTTCAAGTACCAAACTAAAGCAGTGGGACATACATTACAAGCAAATTGACTGAGGATGGTCTAGTGAGTACATTAACAATGGCACCGTGAAAGGCAGAAGAGAGATTCCAGGCATCCATGCAGGGTGATAGAGGCTGTGGGAACGCTGGGTGCAGTATTGTTCTCAGCAGGACTAGTTGTCCTCAGTAGAGTACTGCACTAACATAGTTTAACTGGTTTTGACACCCAGTCTTATCTATTCAGAGTGGAATGAAGCCTCACTACATGGAACAATGCATCATCGCATAAATGTCTTTTATATCCCAGCACCCAAGTAGTCCAGGAAGGAAAACCAGAGGATCTTATAGACTGGTTGTAAAGATAAGGAGACTTCTAGAGAACAGGAAAAGATCAGTGTCGTGATTATAGCCCATTCTGAGCACACAGACGCTGCTGAAGGATGCCAGCCCTTCTCCTGGCACATGAGTATCCAAACCAACCTGATCCCTGTGGATCAGTCATAATAAAGAACAAAATTCTATTGCAAACCCATGGCCAAAGCCTGAGGATCACAGCCAAAAGCCAAAGGGAAAATGCAGATTGTAAAAAAAAAAAAAAAAAAAGCCCAGGAAACAAGACATGTTGTAGCTTGTCACTTGTGCTAGTTGACATGCAGAATTGTTAACTACTGTGGGACGCCAGGGAGCATGACAACAGAAATATTCTCAGTGGCAGAATGGCAGGCTCAGTCTGTCTATAAACACATTTTTCAAAGCAATGGGCATCTACAGGACAAGTTTGAGTTAGAATAAGTGCTATCTGAGCCTGGCAAAATGGCTGGATCCATTTGATCTGCTGGTGTCCATGGAAAAGGAGCTGTCACGATCACAAAGGCGAAAGGTAGCACCGCAGCATAAGAAAACAGCGGGTAAGGAAAACTGAATCGGCTTAAAGCTGGTTGTAGACAGCAGCACTAATACAGTTAGTAGACTTTACCAGGTTCTAAGAACAAACCCAGTTTTGTCAGCACGCTCTGCTGAATGTCAGCGTTTCACTGGTGTATGCCCGAAGAGGCAGGTGCTACTGGAGGTGTATGATAAGGAGGATAGGGCCCTGTGTTGCTACGTGATCAAACCAACAGCTGCCTCCTGGACCTCCCAAAACAAAGATTGTAACCGATGACCTTTGTATTATTGAGGCAAGTAAAGTCCAGATGAGAATATTGGCCTATAAAACTGCCAAGCAAGAGATCCTGAAAAGACTCCACAAACACTTTAAGGCAGGATTAAGATAAGAGGTTTTAAAACTGCAAGGTCCTACTGGACTTTTCAGGATCTATTACTAAATTCAGCAGTATCAGGGAATGTTCTTGAACACTGGGACATGTTTGTCTATGTTGTTAAATTGACAGACTGTTGTCTGGCGTGGCTTTGGCCCAAGCAGCCTGGTACTCTACTGAATAACTTCCAGGCGCAGTTTGGAAGTTAGCACTTGCCAGGACTACCCCAGTAGGCAGTTTGGATATGGCCACCCTAGCGCAAGGCTACAAGAGTTCGGTGGTACAAGCATGGGTTGTTCTGTGTTTGCTGGTCTCCATGCCAGGAACTTTTTCTGGACGTGTTATACTGCCATAGATAGAACTTTGAGACTCTCCAGGCAAACCAGCAAAGATAGTGTGTTACAGACAGTAAAACCAGTCCACAGCTGTCCTCCTTTCCAGAAAAAAGGAGGCTGTACCCCACTGACAAGGGAGGGATGTGTAGTGCATGCAAGACTGTAACCTGTTGATAGGGAATAAGCAATCTTTCCATCAGACCTCAGAGGCAGCCTGAGATGGAGGCAGTCCTCATCCCGAGAAGTAATGGAATTTCTCTGACTAGACTTTTTATACCGGTAAGGCTTAGTTTTAAGATAGTTTATAGAAAACAAATGTGTGAAAGGGTCATGTGCAGAGCTGAGCAGGTCTGAGTCTAGCAGCAAAGACCTCAAAACCTGATGGGAAAATGCAACAGTTAGGCTAGCTAAATGTGCGAGCTACAGACTCAAGGCAATGGATGAAGTACTACTTAAGAGTGGCAGCAAACAGAAAGCATGTTGTGAAATGCAATGCACAGTCTAGATGCTAGGAAGACCTGGGAAGAGCGTGAATGTCCATGAGTGAGCCTGACACGAGGGAAATGGGACAGAGGAAACACATATTTGGAAGAAACACAGAGCCAACAAGTTGCCATGCCACAGAATGATGATAGTAACAAGGTTAAATCAAGTTCATAATTAAGATACTGAAGAAAAAAGGGAATTGGTTTGAAAACTGACTCATTTGAAAGTATGACTTCAAAACATTAAAAAGAGATGGTGGTTAAAGCCACATCTCTAGATCCAGGAATACACTAATATTCACTCGCCTTAGTGGCAATTGATCCTGTAAAGCACACTCAAGCTACAGTTGTTCGAAATAGTGGCATAACCATTCTTGTGTGTCTTAGAAAGAGCAGCATATCTTTCAGGAAGGAATTCTTTGGAGCTTTACTGAGGAGTCATGCTGTCTGCTCACAGCTACGTGCAGCTGCAGGATCTCTGCAGAAAAATGACCATTTTGTGTTGCAAACATCTCATGGTGTTATCAAGCACTGAGAACACGAAATGTCTTTTAGTCTTTGACTTGCACACTTCTTTGTGCTTTGTGGAGCTCCATACTTCTCCTGTAAGCAGTGTTGACCCAGGCAAATAAGGAAAGAACAATAGAAATTGTTTAGGAGATCGGTTGTAAAGCAGGGATCATGCTGGTTCATAACTTGCTTCAGATTACTTAAACCTTTTCTATCTGTTTTAGGAAAAAAGAAAGAGCTGTAAGTAGGGAAGTAGCAAAGGAGGGAGAAAAAGCAAGGGAGATGGATTGTGTCACAGATCTCTCATGTCTATACAAAGTCAGTTTATGATGGAGAGATGGGGGAGATTTCCTTGTATAGAAGAAAGATGGGGATCCTCTGATAAAATCTCCGACTAAAAATGGAACGTTAGTGTGAAGGGAATAAAAATGAAAGGGTAAACAAGTATTTGCTTTCTCTTCTGGAATATTTGAATTGTGTCAGGTTTCTGCTAAGATCCTGAATACACTTTGGAAGAAGGCAAAACCATGTCCTAACCTCTTAATCTTGCAAGGTGTGCATGTCAGACCATACCTAAACTGGTTCCTGCGCTGTGGCACCACCTCCTGGCACAGAATGACAGCAGAAATCAGAAAAGTAGATGAAAAGCAAACTTCCTTCACAGCTGTTTTGTTTGGTCTAAGTTATCGTTAGAACTGCTTGTATGAGGTAAGCAGATGATACCATATTTTGATACAGATGTCTAAACCCATAAAATTGCAAGTAATTGCATCATTAGGACTACAGAGCTAAATCATGAGTAAAAATAATGGCGTATTAACACGTTTTTATCCTGTTCTATCAGTAATCAAGTGATCTTTGGTAGCACGTACATCCCATGCCCACTCACCCAAGCTTTCCTGTGTCTTTCAGACTTACTGTATAAACATCAAGGAACTGCTCAGGTAAAGAAATCACAAAATTCTCTTCTGTGTCGAGTAGCAACAGGAGGTCTTGAAATAAGATCTCGTCTGCATAGGCTGTTCTGCCACGTCTGAAGCCAGCAGAGAGCCATGCTGTCGCACAGCAGGGAAGATTTCATCTTTACTATGCCTGAATCACCACTAGGTGTTCAAGGTGAACTGCACCAACAAACACGGCTCACTACAAGCCATTAGGCAGGAAAAGACTATTTAGAATTAAATGCCTGGAGGCATTTTTCAAAGACAGTCCTTGGTCTCTGCCCATCATTTTCCCTTCTCCCCAGAGGGGAGTTTTGCCTTCCTTCCATGTTTAGATAAGGAATGTTATATGAAGGTACAATCAGGGAGACAGGCAGATGGCTACAAATAAAAAAAAAAATGTTGCTATTTTTGCCTCTTGTTGCTTTTTAGTAGGTCTTCACCTTTAGACTGTAAAATGATGAAAAAGCCAGCAGGCTGTAATGTCTATTTTCTAAGCACTGACTGATCAGCTTCAGTCCTATCCTCATTTCTGTATTCAAAAATGTGTTACAGTAGACAAGCTAATGGTTTTAGGTGGAAAGGCCATTTGAATATATTTGGTACAACTTTATTAAAGATTTAGAAGCGAGCTGGCAAAAACCTCTTCTCAGAAGAGTACAAAGAATTCTTTAGGAAGAACTGAGAACAGTGAACTCAGTAAATGGGCAGAAGGCAGAATTACATTCTATTTAAATAAGACATTTCTGCATTTAAGAAGGCTAATCAAACAGGCAAGCATAACTAAAATTTGCAACTTATCTTTCAAGATGGTATTTTTAAAAATTGCTTAAATGAGCACAAACAAGGAGGGAAAAAAGTTCCCAGTCATGCCAATTTCCAGACACAGTTATGGATCTGAAACAACAGAACAGAGACTTTCAAAACTTACTTGGAATCTTTTTTCCATGTACTTGATAAAAGGAGACATATTCACCAACACAGTGGAAGAGGAGGTGCTGTTTAGCTAGATCTGCATTTTCATCTTGCTATAAAACAGAAAATCTGAGAATACCTTTCTTGAGATCGGGTTTACCTTGACCACCTTGACCAGCAAAGTTAGGCTCAATGCTTCATCTTGTCCCTCCCATGACTATGGTTTTGAGTAAAACATCAAAACCCTCTTTACCTGATCTGCAAGAGGAAAATAATAGTCCTTGCTATTGGTGCAACTGCAAAAAAACATTAGCTGTTACTGCCAATACCTTGTGCACATAGCTGTAGGCATTGTTTGCTAGATCTGTATCTGAATGCCGTGACTCGATGAACTTTCCTTGTTGTAGTTTCAGTAATTTTGTAGTCTAACTACAGTACTGTTTTAAAGTAAAATGTTTCTTGTTTAATAAGGAATAATAAAACCGCACTCAAGAATATTGTAGAGGCAGCATATGGACTGCAACTCTTCTTACAGTTATCAGAATCTAATTACCTAGGGCGAGGGATGTGAAGTTGAAGTAACCTTCTGATTTCAGAACATCTCAGAAATTTACTTTGCAGGATACTGAGGAGTCAGAACTCCAGACACTAACTTGGATCAATGTCTCTGTATTGTTATTAGGACCAATTTTATGATGACCTGCTTCTTACAGGACCTCAGATAATCTTGGCAATGAACAAAGCAGATTTTGGAGCACTAAGATATCAGACAGCTTATTCAGCAGGTATTTATAGTTTCTGTCCTAGTATCAGGAAAGGTGCCGTTGTCTTTGAGAGGATAAAATTAGTTGCTCTCATACATTCACTGAAAAGTCCTGCAACAGCACATGCCAATACTCTTTGAACTAGAGTGGCAACAGCTATACAGCAGAAAAAGAGAAGTTATGATGTAGACATGGTTTTGACAAAAGCACTCATAAATGATACTGCTGATGCCAAGAATGTGGAATACAGCCCCACCCTTATTCTCACAGGTGACTCAGTTTTTCAGCAATATTTCCTCTTCTTTAAGGCTAAAGAAAAATTCCTCGTGTATTATTTACTATTTCCCTAGTACTATCTTCTCTCCCCTATGTACCTCTTTTACTTCCTTTATTCCCATTAAAGAAAAAAGGTTACACAGCTGTGAGAGGATTTCTGGACTTAATTCAAGCAGTGTTTTCACATCACATTCATTGACATAGTGCATTTTCATGTTTAAGCACTTTGTTCAGGACATTTACACAGATACTGAAAAAGCTTATTCTTTCTTCTCACTTTGGTTTAAAAGCAAGGCATAACATAAATACCCTAAATATCCAGTAACATAAATACCACAATGAAGGAGGAAGTCACCCTGAATAAACAGAGACCTTCCCGAAAGTGTAGTAATAATAATGACCTACTTATAACAGCTTTCTGAGACTGATCTCAAGCAGATGGAAACATCTGTTTTCCAGGATTCTTCCTCTCACGAGCAGAAGCACTGAAAGCAAAATCAAATTGCATGTGTTAGAAGTTTGGTCTTCTCTCCAGCTTCTCAATGCCCCCCTGAGATTTCATTTTTTGCTAGTAAACAGTGCAAAAGAGATTGAAGCAAGAGACATGGTAAATCTCCTGTCAGAACAGTGCATCTTACTTTCCAGAAGAGGATGGCTGCATTCAACCTGCTTTTGGGGAAGAGTCCCAGCTCCTGCTGTCTCCCAAGCTGTGTCCAGGCTTTGCCTGGGAGAGGAGTGGAAGCTGTGCCAGAGAGCAACCTAGCAATTACCTAGTCCAAACCAGATTTTCAGCGGTGCATCCTATGTAGTTTAATAGTGTAAGTATGGCTGAAGTTTCCACAGGTACCTAGATGTGGCTGTTATTCTGCCTTCAAATGTGAAAACTAGAATTACATTATGTATTTTATAATTTCAACAACTTGAAAAGAAGATTTTTATCCCACAAGGCACTGGAGACACTTCCCTCCATAAGAAGCACAAGGAGTTATGCAGGGACTGTGAATATTTATTGTGTGATGGTGACTAGTTAAAGTTGTGACCTGGCTCAGCAGCCTGGCTATGGGACCTCTCTAAGTTCCTAACTGCACACTGGAATCACTGGAAAGTTAAAGATCTTGTAAATGTTTGTTCGACCTCTGCTTAACTCTCCCATTGCTCATGTGCAGAACACCTTAAATAACAGATTTTCAGCTGCCCACATCCCAGACACATTTCCACCCATGTGATGACCTCACTCCCGGCCAGCAGAGTGGTATTTGGACAAAAGGTCTGCTCTGCCTCCTCACCTCCAGACAGAAAGACTCAGGGAGGCTCAAACACCAGCAGCCATTGCACAGAGGCTCACTGGTTCTTGAGGAGGGCTGATCCCCCTACGTAAGTTGAAGTATGGATGGGCAGACCGATCAGGAGAGAAAGTAAGGGAAGGAAGTTTGTGTAAGGAGAAAAAACAAGAATCAGTATGGGACTGGTGAGCAACAAAAGTCACACCCATGGCTGGCCAGAAACATGAGTTCTTCTACTTAGCTCTAAAATGGGGTAACATGTCTGGAATTTAACAAGTGTTTTTTGAGACCCTTGAAAAACATTGAGGCAACGCCTGCAGAGCTGTTTGTGGCATCTCATGGTACTCAACACAAGGTGACACTT
This sequence comes from Falco naumanni, assembly GCF_017639655.2. NCBI lineage: Eukaryota > Metazoa > Chordata > Aves > Falconiformes > Falconidae > Falco > Falco naumanni. The sequence goes on along the minus strand of NC_054056.1, from coordinate 120,615,564 downwards.
TGCATTCACTAGTTTCAAACACCACCTATCTGGCCTTTGCAAAGGGTTAAGAGACACCTTTAGCAAATGCTTACCATTTAGTGATTGTTTAGTCCTTAGCCTTTTGAACCCAAGCAAACCCGTTTCAATACCTTACTGGAAAAGTTGTGTAGTTCAACCTTTGCCACTTTTGTGTAAATATTTTGCTAGCAGGCAATCTTCCTAACAATCTTTTTCTCTTTGGATGCCTTTATTCAGTTGGTACTGGCTACTTGGTAATCAGTAGATACTTTGACACCCTATTCCCCCGTTAATAAGTGAAGTCAGCAACTCTGGACACTTTGACACTGACACTACCCTCTGTCTATCAAATAAGTCTTCCTGCAGTTGGACTGCAAAGTTATGTCCTACAGGCATTTTCACACAGTTCTCATGTCTTCCTCTTCTTTGGGAGGTGACATTGTCTCCGATGTTCTTTTAGCCATGGATAACCAGATATGACTCAAAAGTTTACAGTGTTTGGCTCAGCTTTGGGGTACAGTACTTTCATTCATCCTTGCAATAGAGGTGTTCAGCCCATTAACACGAATAGCATTAAAAGCCACTGCTTTTCATAAATTAGAGGCAGAAGAAAGTTCTGTGAGAAAAACTTGATCCTTGTCTCACACAGGCATTAACCACAGATAAAAAAGCAGTAGGTAACTATCAGGCAGTGCCTTTCAGGTTGTTTCACATCCCAGAATAAACAAATTATCAATGACTGCTGTCCTGTTTTCCAGTTCCAATCCCAAAGCCTTTTCATAGCAGCTGCATTACTTAGTTTCCTAAAATAATACAGAGGGGAAAAATGACGGAACAGGATGGGTGCAGCTTACCCTGCTATGTTACCACATAAACTTAGCAGTGAATTTTCTTTGTGCACTTCTGCTAGCCTTCAGCATTCTTGTGTGCATCTATAAATTTCATCATGATTGAAAACAGACCAAATAAACACTCAGGCTTATTAACTGACTTCACTTCCTTTGAAGAAACCCAAGCAGGCATAGGAATAAAAAGAAGCATTAGCAGGACATTCTGCAGGAAGACAGATGCAGGTACAACTGAAAGCTCTTAATGCATCTGAAAACTACCTTCCTCTTGGCCTGACTGCAGAGGAAATTGGGCACCAGCTGGAAAAGCTGTGCAGTCCCACAGAATGAGACTCCAAGAAGTATTTGTTAGGAAGATTCTCCAGCCTAAAATACATTAAGCTGCCCACATGCTGGGCAACTGATATCATAGGTACTCTGGGATCAGTTAGCTGAGATCAGTTATTGCACCGAGACAGATGATCAGTTAGAGAAGGCATGAAGCAGACCTTGGGAACAGCAGACCTATTTGGCTCTGAGTGATTTAAGAGAGAACACATGGTTGGTACAAGTAGGAAAATATCTAGAGTGGAAAGAATGGGGCAATCAAATGCCTCCTGAAACATAAAACTTACTGAAAATGTAGAGTACAACTGGAGAAAATGTGAGCAGATAGTCATTCTGCCTGCACGAGCAGTATGGTCCTGTCAAACAGGACATGATCTGAATGTGACCCAGCTGTCAGGTGCTCTTGATCACAAAACTGTTGAGTTTCTTCAGAGGAAAAAGAGGAAAAGTAAACAGTAACACATGCATGTCTCCAGGACCTGGAGGGAGAAATAGGGAACCCAGACACTTGAAACAACTTTGTTTTAGGGGACAGAATAAAATAAGCTTGGGAAGGCTATGTCAGCATGTGCAGCATATGTAAGAAGCCACCTGCAGGATGTCTCCGCAAGGGTCTGATCCCAGCCCTTCCCTCAGACTGCCAGGGCTCAGGAGGAAGTGCATATTTAAATAGAGGTGCAATATTTAAGTGTAATATTTAAATAGATGCTGGTGTTTTCCTTGTTATCCTTCACTCATACTTGTTTACCCACGGTCATATGAGTTTAAATTCTGCAGGAGGTCCATCTTCTGGTATAGAGAATATACTGATCCCAGGATTCCCTGGATACCCTCTGGCTATCCCAGAGGAATGGACACTGCTCTGATGTTGGCTAGCGATATGCCTTCACAGGAATCATTCAACAAAACTACTGCTTTCTGTACCTCCAGCCTAAGCTTTTCCGGCTCTGCTCAACACCTAAACTTGCCTGTTCACTTTCCCACCTCTGCACACTACTTCAAAACAATCTACAAGTGTTTCAGCTTTGCTTGCTGCTTCAAATCTGACTCCATTGGTTGATGCCTTAAAACCATCTCTGCACAACATCTCAACTTTTCTCATCGCTTAGATGTTATCTTTGCTCCCTCTTAGCTCTACTTGTCATGTGCTTGTCCCTTCAAAGCCATTTCTTGGTATTATTGTTTGAAGGAGGACTTATGGTACACAGGGTATCAACAGTCTCTGTACAGGAGCACAATCATGATAGTGTCTTTTGTTTCCTTTGTCGTATCCACTTTTCTTACCCTGTTAGTTACTACTGTTGCTGAGGTCAGATTCACCTCTCCCTAGGTACTTCTGATATGGTCCCATCATCCATTCAGTATGGCACCAAAAGCTGACACATAACTGACATGAATATAATCTATTTATTTATTGCTTTGATAAAGATACAGGAAAAGAGGCAACAAATCTGCTGGGATTTCCCTTCTCTGTCCTCATATGCATGAACCTTCTGTGATTTCCCTTCTCTATAGAGTTTACAAGGTTAGGCTTGTTTCTCACAGTCGATGATTGGAGCAGATTGCTGATTTTGATAGTTGAACTTGGATATAACTCAGCATGAAACTATAGAGGAGTGGGGAAAGTGGAGGTGTTTCACATCAGAAAGTAAGTGACAGTAATTATAACTTGAATACACAACCTAAAGTGAGGTCAGGCAACAGTAATGTTATTAGGACAAACAGGACAAAAAAAAAACTGTAGCAAGTAAATGGGTTAAGCTTAGGTTATACAATAGAAAACTCATTTCCCATTAAGGGAGTCTATAGAAATCACATAGGCAAGAAACATTTGAAGTTCTTTGTTACATCCTCTGGAAGGGCAAGGAACCAACGGCACAGAAGAAACATCCTTGGGATAAGAAAGCTGTTGACAGAGTACAGGACTGAACTGAAAGATCACAGCCACCCCACCTGTTAAACTGACTGTCACAGTTCTTGTCCTAAAGCAGAGACTGGCAAAGGAGCTTAGTTGGTTTATTGCTGCAGAGCTCACAACAGCTGAAAAAAAATTAAATCAGCAAGGCTGGTAGCTCAGTGGTCATTTGAAAGCCTCTCCAGGCAAACAAGTGCAAAACATCCCATCAGTACAGACCCCAAAGAACTATACACATTTATAACAAGGAATCACTTTCTGCCTGCTATGCGGGGAGAAATTCCAGGACACAAGGCTGGAAAATATTTTTCTACATTTGATGCAGCAGAGAGTTCTGGCAGGTTCCATAAGAAAAACAGAGCATACATTTGTGAACACTATGTGGACCTTTTGGGAGACATATTGAGTTGGACTGTGCTATGCACCTAATGTGTTTCACAGGAAAATATAACATGTTCATGGCACTTAAAACAGGTTCTGAGATTTTCTGAGGGAAATTTCGAGCTGTGGAAAAACAGTAGACAGCAAAGCCTCTGAGGAGATGAGGAGAACCCCAGAACAATGGTGGCTACTGCAAGTTCTTCATGTCAGATGTGACTCACCTGGGATTGTAATTAGCACGACAAAGTTACAGGTAAATCACAGCAAAGAAGAAACCCTGACTAATACACTAGCTCCCCTGAGGAAGGATGGGCACAGAGATTAAAGGGAAGTTTTAAAGAGATAAAATTTCATAGGAAAGTTAGGAGGTGAACTACTAGTATGAAAGTGCTACTCTGCAGAGATTTCTGGAAAACATTGAGTACAAATCCTTCTGGGATGTGAGAACATGATAAAGTTAATCTGAGGCTCTCATTTGGAGATCCCTAGACAGTAGGCACAAAGCTAAACTCATCCAGGGACACCTCTCAGGAGGTATTGGCAGGGTAGGGTGTCCTTACAACATCTCAGTCATGTGCTGGGAGTGCCAACAAAATGAATGTCAATACAGCTGGAATGAAGAAGGATGAAAAAAAGTTTCATTTATTTCCAAGATAGAAGCTTTGGTTAAAACTGACCAGAAACCAAATTTTTTTTGCCATTACCAAAAGCAGGCTGGAAAACAACTCCTTACAAATACAGCCATAGTTTGGGGGATGTTTGAGGTTTTTTCCCCCAGCTACAGATGTGTCATTTGCAAACTGCAATCCTGGGAGAAGTTTGGATTACAGACACTCTCTAATGCCAGCATCCTTAGCTTTTTCATTCCAGTGATGGCTCCATGGCAAGTCACACTCTGTGTGTGCGCGTCTTTCTTTACCTGTCTGTTGCTTTCAGGCTGACATTTTACTGTCTGTCAAACAGTTGACTGCACAACAAGTCTTGAGTTTTGCAGCAGCCCTTTTTAGTGACTGCTGTAGCTATAGGGTCAGGCATGTTAGTTCACATTACCTAAATATCAAAAATCACCATACTACTTCCAAATAAAGGTCCATCTATCCCAATAGTCTCCCATGGCAATGGCTGGTAGTAGATGCTAAGTACAGAGTAAAGAAAAGAGCAAATATATGAGGTATTCTCCAATCTTCTAGTGAACTGCAGGGAAGAGACTTCTGGAGGCACGTCTTTGTGTCCTATAGCCTTTGTCTAATTTCCTTTAGAACCTCAGTCAGCTTCAGCATCCACAGGATGCACAGTCTATCCATGAACTTGTACAATTACTAAGCTACTGACTTTGAATGCATTTGACACTTCTTGTTACTGTTGATAAATTTTTTTTCTTTTTTTTTTTTTTTTTTTTGTAGGGGGGTAGTTAAGAAAACCTATCTGTCCTGAACACAGCAGACAGCAGTCAGGTACTGAGTGACGAGGACCATGGGCAGGCCCCTGGGATCTGTGTGAATGCTGAACAAGACAACCACTAACAAGGTAAGAACCATTTCTATGAAACCGTTGATTGCAATCAAACTTTCAAGATGCTCCTGGGTAGACGAATAGTATCACTGAAGCACTTGGATCTAGGCCAGCCACTTGCAACATATTCTAAGTGCTAAGAGGAATAGTAAGTTAATTATGTTCTGATGCATCATGTGTGCACCTTATGTTAAAAAAAAAAAAAAAAAGGCAAAAAAGAATAATGCTGCAGATTAGGTATAACCACGCTGCTCTTTCAAGGATTTTGAAGATTTCATAAGGCTTCTTTATGGAGCTAGTTAGCAGCAGTGACAGCAGTTTTACTTCAAGCACAGGCATAAAGCCTTGGCCCAAGCAAAGATACTTGTAAAGCATGCATGAACAATGAGGATCAATCCTCTATTTTGCAGTACAGTTTTGGGGTCTTTGAGAAGCCAAAAGATGATACAAGTGGGGGGAACAGCCAGAAGAAAAATATCAGGTTTAGAAAGAATAAACTATGGGACTCAGAGACAACGTTGGGAAGGTGGGGAGCGTTGGGGAGAACTTTGGGAAAAACATCAGTCACTGAAATTGTGCCATGTTTCTGTAAATAAAAGAGGTTCCATTAAAAAGGTATTTGTCTCTGTCAGCAGTTTTTCCTAACCAAAAAAACACGGGACACCATACTGTTTTAGCTAACTATCAAAAAGGGTGACAGGAAATGATCTGGCATTGCAGGATGCCTGTGCTGAAAATATTTGATCACACCACATGGATACGTAAAGAAAAGAGAAACAAATTAGAAGGAAATACCTACCTAGGGAAAACTAGCTTCTCCTTGTTTACCTTTAGCAATTATACCCCAAAATACTCCTTTTTCACAGCCTGTCATGTGCCAGTTCTTTAGAAATTACTGATCTGGCCCATCACCCAATTATCTTCAGACTGAAAACACTCTTCAGTAAATCTGTTCTAAGCCGTTGCTGCCACAGTTTCAGTCTGTTAGCAATCGGGTCATTTTATTTTCATTTTGTATTTGTGTGCTGCCTGACACAAGACAAAATGAGGGGAATGGTTTTCAGTTCATATTGGTGTCAATCAAATGTAACTCTACAGGCATCAGCAGCACAACTATGACTTTCCTAAACTGTGCAAGGCCCTCCGATGGAGGGGTCCTTTTGTGGTGGCATTATCTTCCACAGCCTTTGGAAAAGCGCACTAAAACCTACAGACTTGTGTTGGGGAAGGGCCAGACTCCCACTCAGCTGCTTATTAACTCTGCCTACATAGGACAGGGGGAGAAAATAGGATGAGAAATTACATGGGTCAAGATAAAGATGGGGAGATCACTCACCAATTACCATGACAGAGAAACCAGATTTGACTTGGGGAAACTAAATTAATTGTCAATTAAAATAGATCCTGATAGTGAGAGGGAAAAAACACAGCAACAAGCCACACCTTCTCCCACACCTTGTTCCTCGCTCCCAGGTGCCCCCCGGGCTCCCAGCCCCTGTCCCCCGGGCCGTGGCGGGTCTGTGCCGTGTGCCAGCCGGTGTGAGCCCCTCAGCCCCGCTCCTGCCTCCTGCCCCGTCTCCCTGCTCCAGCGCGGGCCCTGCCCCGGGCTGCAGCCCTTCAGGGACCCCCTGCTCCCGCCGGGGCTCTCCAGGGCCGCAGCTCCTGCAGGAAAGAGCCCCCAGCTGCGGCCTGGGGCCCTCCCCGGGCTGCGGGCTGGGGCTCTGCCCCGGCGGGGGCTCGCCAGGGCTGCAGGGGAGCCCTGCTCCGGGCCTGCGGCACCCCCTGCCCTCCTCCTGCTGCGGCCTGGGGCTGCCTCTGCTGCTGCTCCCCCCTCGGCTGCCTCCTCCTCTGCCTGGGCCGCCTCTGGCCCTTGCCCAAACCTGTTGCCCCCCTCCCCGGCGCCCCCGGCTTGGCTGAGGGGCTCGGCTGTGCCCTGCGGGGGGGCGCTGGGGCCGGCTGGGACCCCCGCAGAGGCCGCCCCCAGCCCCGCTGCCTGGGCACAGACACTCGGTGCAGGACCGTGTACAAACACAGCCACTGAAGACTGCAGCTCTTAGGGGTCTGATTGGACCTTCTGTAGGCTGCCAGTGTAAGAGTGCTTCTGGGCATGCCCACACCAAACACATGCTTCCAGGTGAGCTGGAAGCCGCCATTTCTCCTGCAATAAAGCCAAACAGTGATGGAGACTGCAGCCAGCCCCACTGACGGGAGGGGCATGGTGCTGTCAGACAGCTTGGAGAGCCTGGGATGGCCTTTCATCTCCTTCACACCCTGCTTCATTTCCTTCAACACGTTGCACCTTCAGAAGCAGTCAGATTTGGAACTGCTCCTCTCCAGCCTGTCAAGTCGCTCCAGGGTACTGACAGCTGCCTAATGGCCGGTCTGTCTCCTGGTGGCTGAGGTGGCACTCAGGAGGAAGGTGGCAAGCAGAAAGGTCTCTCTTCTTTTCAGCTCCCCCACCCAATGGCAAGGAGCATTTCAGAGCAAGGAAAAGAGATTTCTTCGCATTTCCCTTCCTAGTGGTCCCCTGCTTTCTGGTTTTCTTGTGCTTGGGCAGGGCAGGGCAGGGCAGTGAGGGAGCTGAGGCAGCCACACAGCTGGGGATGCTCCTGTTGATGCATGCGTAGTGTGCTGGGTGGGAATCGAAGCCAGCAGAAGGCCTTGACAAAGTAAATGAAGAGCTTCTGGGGTTTGCCTGTTGTAAAGCACACGAGCAGGGGAACATTGAACAAAGCAAAAACATACCAAACCCCAAAAACTTGTAGTTTTTTATTCAGAGTGGCAGAAGTAGGTTCCCGGAGTGGTAACTCAGCAAGGAGTAAAAGGGGATTAGACTTTTACAGATACCCAGGACATTCAAAGGCAGAGCAGTTCAGGCAAATAATGTTTTCCAATGGGATATCATAGTGCATGTGGCAGGGATGGAGTTAACTCTTTAACAAACTGAGATTAGAATCAAAACTGCAACTAGTGGAGGAGAACAGATAACCTCACATCTATCTGCTAGTTTTCTCCCAGTAATGTTAGACTCTCCATATGCTGGGCTAAGGGCACCTCTGGTCTGGTCCAGCTCCACAGCCCTGTGTCTGGAAGCATCATAGCTTCTTTGTCGTGATACTACATTTTTAGGGAAAAGTTTTGCTTGTTGGCTTTGATTTGCTGCTTATTAGTGTGTGGGAGGCTGTTCAACCACAACCCAGACTGCTTTGGAGTCACTTTCATGGTAAGAAACTCTCAGATTTCCCCTACTGACTAAAGTAGGCTGCTTTTAAACAGAACAGTAAAAAAAAGAGGGGGAGATCAATTCTCCCTGTCCTCCACACACATTACTCAGTGAAACACGTGATCCTGTGACAAGAGGACACAACTTCTCTCCTCCTTCTCCTGCTCTAAGGTAAGGTGTGATAAATCAGCACAGTGAGGAAAATGGCTCATAACATAGACTGACAGAGCGTGACATCAGGACACAGTCACATTACGGCGCTAATAAGTAGTTTCAGCTTATGGTGACAGTTGGGAATCTGATGAAAATGCACCTTGTTGATAAGGCAAGTTCATATAGATTTCCATTTGAAGAATTAAGGATCATTAAATGACATTTAGAGCTGTTCAAAACAAGCAGGTACATTTTGTTGACAATGGGTGATAGACCTGTGCAATTCATAGTTAAAGTACTGTGCAAATTCAGAGAGTTTAGATAGGTTTAAGGGGAGGCAGGACAAGGATGAGATCCTTTCAAGACTATGAGTAGACAAAGAACATCAGGCTTAGACTCCCTGAAACAGTCAAAGGCTGGGAGAGCATTTGGGAGAACTTATACATGCTTGCTCTGTTTTCTTTTTTCCCTGGGCATCTGTTTTTGCACTGTTTGCCACAGGTGTCAGTAGATATGGGATTAGGCTGACCCTTAGGAGGAATGACTATGCATATGCTCTCACGAGGATAGCTGTTACTCCACGGTGCTATAAGTATGACTGCAAGCTAGTCTGACTGGAAATATTTAAAGACCAATTTTTGACAACCTATAATTTTGGAGACAAAACTAAGGTCTTCCAGTTTGGTTTCCTGCCTGGACCTTCACCTGGAAATTCCTGCTGGAATAGGAGAGAGGACTCAAAGACATAAGCATCTTCTTGTTTTGAGATCATTCTAATACATTACCATAGCATTAGTATTATTGAAGTAAAACACTTAAAAATATATGTTGTTTGGCTTTCCTTGAGCGAAGTCACTCCTTGCAGCCTTTCAAAGGACCTTCCTGCCCACATTTCACTAGTGCAAAGTAGTTCTGAACCAGCTTTTACTCCACTGGTCATCCCAAATATACACTGGCTAGGGCTTCAGCTGCAAATTCCTCATCCCCCGAAGACAAGAGTGTGAGAGCCAGAAAAAGACCATTATCAGTCATAGAAAAATCTCTGTATTCATCATACCCTTTAGCAGTAGGTGCCTTTACATCTCCTTAAATTTAAATTCCATTTTAAAACCTAGTGCAGGAAGGAAATTTAAAATATTTTTGCCAATAGCTACAGACCTTGACTTCGGAGTGCGTTGGGAAGCTCGGGCAAGGCACAGGGGGACGTTAGCTGTTTCACTCATCTCCACAAGCTAATGTCTATTAGTACAAATGCTTCAGGAGAGGGTGGGAGGTTGAAAGGTGATACCCCCAAAGAGTCAATGTGATGTGTTTCTTCTACGGCAGCCTGGCAAGTTATAGTCTAATAACAGCTCCTGGTCAGCTTTTTTTCTGCTATCATCTTCACGCCTACATTCCTGTGGTTTTACTTGAAAGGAATACATGACATAATTCTATACAAGTGCCAAACATGCTCCCAACTGCTGAGCTGAGTATTTCTGATTCAGAATAGCACAGAATAACTGCACAGAACAGGTTTGGAATAGCCTCAGAAAAGGAGGGGGGAAAAAAGCGCCAAACTTTACAATATTCACATTGAAAAGCCTGTAGATACAAGAGTGACAGCCAAGGAGTGATGCAATTTTCCTTGGGGGAGCTGTGAACCCAGGCCTGATTCTGGGAGAGTCCAAGCACCTTCAGCAATGGATTGTGAGGCTTATGACTGCCTTGTAGGAACGTGTCTGTCTGCTCCCCCACCTTTTCCTCAGAAAGTGAGTGCAATTGCAAAGCTTTCCTGTTGGAAACGAACCATCCATCCTTTCTATTATGATTGCAAGACTGAGGCTTCATTGTTCAAGCTGCCATACAAACAGTACTGCAATTTTGCATGTCATAGCAGTATTTGAGATGGCGGTCTGTTCCTACACTGTCTAAAATGTTTTAATTCATTTTGTAACAGCTTTTGCCTTCTGGAGGTTTCCTGAGCAGTGCCAGCATGTTGTTCATGACACATATACACAGCTCAATACAGACCAACACTAAGATAGATGCAGAACTCAGTGACTTGCCCAATATCAGAGAAAATGAAATTTTACATGAGCAATATATTTTCTATACAGCTTTTCTTATGCAATTTCCTGTGACTCAGCTTTTCTATTAAGTTTTGGGAGGGAGGGAAATACTGACAAATGCCTTGTAGTCTAGATATAAAGCTACATTTTGATGCCATTGGTTTAGCATTCAAGAACTTCTACATGCCAAAATGCACACTAAATAAACATTAAGACTACAAGTACAGCACTCAATTTAGGGACTGTTCAGGTTTAATTTTCCTCTTCACTTTTCATTCATCCTCCTCATTTGTACACATGTGAACACAGTCCTCAATGACAAATTACCATACTATTTTTAATTTGGAGCAAAGGTCTTCAGTGTCTTTGTAAAGCATTGAATGAATTAACAAAAAATTCTTCCCCCCACATTTTTGGTTAGTGATCATATGTCCAATATACTTTTTGCTCTTCTGTGGCATTCACCACTACACTTGCTCACCCACACATACAAACAAAAAAGTAATCTGTTTTCTCGACACCTCTATTCAAAGGTAGAGAACTCAGATTAAAATCTGGCATATACATTCATTCTGGACATCCCTTATGAAGTACTGCATCCTTGCTTTTCTGAACACCACCAGTCATATAACTCCTGTGCTTGAAGCACAGCTTGCTATTGACTTAAAGTACAACCAGACATACTGGGCATTTCTGCAAAGTAGATCCTTAGTGCCTGAGTTAGTTATGCAGAGAATGGGAAAAACACAATAGTGAGAATTGCGTTGAAATTTAATCTTGAAACCTAATATTTCCAGCAAGCTGGAAACCTTTAATTTTTGCCAGTGCCTCTACAGAAACAGTTTCCCTTGCATCGATGAGGCATACAGGTAATGGAAAGACTGATGAAAAGAAAAGCATATGAATTAAGCCAAACTTGAAAAGGATGATGGGTTCTCAGTTCCTTCAGTGATTAGGTGAAAATATTTCTCTTTTTTGATTAATGGAAGTTTTTCATTGACTGTAATGACAGGTAGATGAAATCTCATGGGACATAATGCCTCATTTCTGTGCAAAGTTCATGCTCATTTAATTTAATAGAGACTTACATTAGAAAGCAAAATCTCTTGCAAAGTTTTCTTAGGAACCTCCCTACCCCCCATCCCTGTCATTTCTTTAATGAAGCTTTTCAGATCTCCCTTTTCAAAATTTCTATCACTGAACTGTCACGCAGCTTCCCAGTGATGAATCACATTATACTACGGTGGTTGAAGGGAAAGACATCCAAAATGCAAGGGCTGTAAATTCACAGGCATAACCAGCCACCCTCTATGGTGCTGCACCCACACTTTACCCTCCCCCTTCCTCCAGACCTGCAGCTTATTAGATGTCTGGCCAAAAGCTTAGGGCCTTCTAAGTGTTGTCCCTAACGTATGGAGAATTAGGTTTTTCAAACCACATTTTTTAAGTGAACCACTCTCTTTTTGGAGTGTTTCAAGTCTCCTTTTGAAGCCAGGATGTGCTTATTGCTTAAGGCCTCGGGGCACTGTAATTTCTGCAATATTAACTTGGGCAGAACCTTGAAGTGGGCTGCAGTCTGGCATGGGTATCGGCCTTTGCTGAAGTTGTGTGTTTTTTTTAATCTGTGTCCTCCATTCCTATATTCTCTGTGTTAGCACTCCACTGTATTTCTGATAATTCAGCTCATTCCTCTTTTCATATTTGGACAAATGTAATGTATATAGCACTAAAACTAAAGATGGTTTAAACAGTCAGAAATTTGGAAAATAACTCTGTAAGAAAGAGGATACTAACGGCCTGGCTTTCCTTCTTCTTGATTCATTCATCTTACAGCAAAGGAGGTAAGAGTGGCTGTTGAAACTGCATTCAACAAGTTTACCAGCCTTACCTTGCCCCTCACCTTTGCAACTGCAATATGAGCTCATCCACCATTTGCCAGGGTCTAAACAATAGGAAAGTTTTCTGATGCTCTAGGTTGCAATTTTTACTTTTACAGCAACATTAGCCTGAAGAAGGGAACAGTGAACCAGCAAGCAGGGGAATAATTGTGTATATGTACGTGAGCACACTCACATGCATGTGGGATTTTGGAGACATGCATGTGAGTAAGTGCTGGACCAAAGTTTGCCGCTGAACTTAGCCACAGAGCAAGCAGGAGAAGAACCACAACCAACTGACTGGGACAGAGACATGAGTCAGTGTCCTCATCTTCAGTTCTTCATAAAGAGACCTAATCATTTTGTGGCCTTTTGATGAATCACTGAGGTCAGACTTTACTCCAATATTTCTCCAGCAGGCAAAAGGGAAAAAGAGCTGTAAAAGGAGACACTTCAGAAGGTCAAAGCCATCAGGGAATGGCTTGAATGGAAAGAATGACCAGTGCCCCTATGGAAGGGGGCAGAGTCTTAGAGCATTATTTGACTTGTTTCTGGTAAAATAACCAGCACCTTCTCTCTCCTGCTGTCGCTATATGGAATGAATACATACTTTACTCCTGAGGCAGCCTTTGTCCCAGACATATTTAAGTCACAGTTAAGTTTTAATACAAATTATTTATTTTTATCTGGGTGACTGTGACACACAGGATACACACAAAGCCATTCCATCGCCAAAGTTTTATTAATTTTAAAATGTTGACATGTTAAAACCAGGGCTGAATATAAAATCTGTCACAAATACCAAAAGATAAAGCTTGAAAGAGTAAAATACAAGTATTATTTATCTTGCAGCTGCAGCAAGAAACATGATTGGACTCAAGACATCACTATGCAAGGTAGCATGTGTAAAAGGCATGAAGAGCAATGCCCAAGCAGGTAACATTCAAGCTGTTATTTCAGAGAAGGAAAAGGACACCCAGGAATGAGGTGGATGAAGTATTCCATGAAGTTTTTGAAGCTGAATAAAAGAGCAGCAGTCACCAACTTCCACACATACCTCTTCTGGGGAAGATGCTATCTGGTCTGTCAACATTGACCGCTGACCCCACACCAAGCAAATTCTGGATCTAAACCAGAAATCAGCCATAATAAGAAAAAGCCAAATATATGAAGCAATGTTATAATGAGCTTGAGGTGACCAGTTTATTCTGGTTTTAGTAGGCACATGTGTGCAAGCCACTGAGTTGGCTGGCAGGACAGGTGTATGAACCAGAAGCTTAGGAATGAGATGAATGAGGTGGTACTGTGAGCTGGGCTCTGTAGCTCGGGGCTATCCCAGCCCTTATGCTCTGTGGGCTGGCACAGATGGGGCAGTGTGCAACTCACCAGTGATTATACATACTGTTAAATGAGCTGTTGAAAATCCCCTTTTGCCTGGAAGGGCATTGAAATGAACAGGAAACATGCACCAAAAATCCTTGGTGGGCATATGGGCTTGAAGTATTTCAATCTGAATACCAATGGCCCCCACACTCTTTCCTCAACCTTACGTGACTATCTTTATCCCTAACGGTACAGGAGCCATGATTCCTGCAAGGAATCATTCAAAGACACATTCCACCAAGAAACAGCAGTGGGAAGGAAAGAGGCAGTCCACAAGCGATGTGCCCCACTTTGCACAATAAGCCTGTGTCATGCACGCATAAAGAGGACTTTGTTCTCAGCACCTTTCTCAGGCACAGGTGTTAAGTGACATTGACACAAATTGTGGTGCAGGTGGTGGTTAGTGGGGCTGGAAACTGCTCCCAGGAGATGCTGTGAGTGCAGACACCTTGCTCTAAAGGTGTGAGGAGACCAAGAGCCCAGGGTGGCGCCAATCAATGCTAGCTCACCTTGGTACCAGAGACCGGTCCTGGAAATACTCAATTTACTAATACAGATGTGACTTAGCACTATTACTCTGGATTCAATTTATTCTGTCATTGTTGTTCTAGGGCCAGCCAAAGAAAGTAATTAAGAGCCACAAACAAATTATCATATAAAGATCTATATCAACTACAGGTGGAAAATATCCTCATGCCGATCCATTCCTCCTTAGAATTGAGATTCACACATTCAGGTTAAGCCTGCCTTTGTATTTGCTTCTCTGGGTCCATATTATCCCTTACTCTGTTATGCTTCTACAGAGGAAAAATTTAATAAAAAATGTGCTAGACTGGAGCTGAACAAAAGGTCCCTTGTTTCTGTAGGTATGGATTAGCCCTTGCAGAAAGCAGAGATGAAAGCTGTTTTAAGTGTTAAGAGGATTTTTCGGGTAATACTTTAGAGATGCATGTGCATATGCCTTGTGAAATGGAATTTAGTGTTAAGAATAAGAAGCCTCAGAAACGGAATTCTTCCACTTATCCATAACACGCTATTGAATACTGCTTCATCAGGGTGTCACAGTCCTGAACTGGGTTAAAAATCTGTCCACACTTTTCATTCCATTCTTTTAAAAGAAACAGATAAAACACACTGCACAGCTTTGTTTCCAAAGGATGTTTGCAGAACACTTTTGTTCCCCTCTAAATATCTCTGTTGATTCATGGAAAGACATTTTCAGAAAATAAAACTTGTCCCAAACCTATATTTTAGATATTTAATGAAAGCTAGTTGTGGATAAAAACAAAAAAGCAAAATTGTTTTGTTTTGTTTTGTTTTGTTGGTTTTTTTTTTAAAAAAAAAATTAACGCCCCCAAGGAGATACTGTTTTCCAGTGGGCTCCCAAATGGATGAGTTGTGGAGTTGCGTGGGTTATTTGACATTTGGTCTCATTGCTGAGCATCTTTCTATTCTTCAGTGTACTGAAGATGTCTGGTGCTTATTCGGTTCTCTCTGGAGCTTTTAAGAGAGGCCAAAGTCCCCAATACCTCAAAGCAGCCTGTAACTTCTATGTTCAGGCCTCAGTATCAGGTTTTAATAGCTCATTTTATGATAGAAAAATCACCAATGCTGTTCATGCAACAAGCCTGAAATGTAGCCGTTTGACATACCATTTCTAGGGGCTCAGGAAGGACCCAGTCTGGGTAGTGCAGGCTAATATTTAAGAGATTAAAGATGATTAGGGGAAACAGGGTAGCATTCAAGCCCAGAGCTCCTAAGAAGCCTTGCAAAAGTACATCCTCAGACAGAAGGACTCGGGTAACACTGCCTGGGTTTATCCCCATGCCACTTTTTTCAAATCCTTTATATCATGCATGGGGTTTCATCCTTAATGTAGCACTTTCGCCATTTGCCCAGGTCCGCTGGGATCTCACAGGAATTACATGGGAGAGCTGGGAGCCCTGTTGAAAAGGGAAAAGGGTGTTTGCTCAGGACGGGTGCTGGTGCCCAATTCAGAAGGCCGGTCTGCCAGTCCTTGCTTTCCTGAGACTTTTCCTGTGTGCCCACCAGTCAGGCCCAGGTCCTCAGGCAATATCTGGGCTCCCGGATTGCTATGTGTTAAGCACTTGCTGCTGATTCAGACTTCCATCACTATCTGCTTCCCACCCAGGAACCCAGTTTAGTCATTCTGGGACATGTCCCTGCAGCCCTGTTGCTCCATTTTGGGGTGAACCCGGGATTTGTTTAAATTCATGTCCTGCTTGTACCAAGAAGGAAACAGGGCAGACAGGAGCCATGGAGCCCTCCAGCCAGGTCCAGCCAGGACAGCAGGAATGCAAGACATGGCAGGGCATGTTAAAACATGAAACTGTCCCGCAGCCCAGCGTGCTCCGTGCCTCCTAACATGTAGATGCCTCAGTGTGACTCAGAGAGCTGAAGGCAGTGCTGCAGACATGCAGGCTGATTCATTCTCTGAGCCTCAGTGTCCCATCCACAGCACCTCAGGGATTTTCGTTCCTTACAAATCAGTGATTCAAGTTCCTGCATTAGAAACCTGAATTGTTGGCAGCCCTATAAGTACTATAACTAGATCACTTGTTTGTTAAGTCTCATACTGTAATGCACCGGCCCCTGAGAAGGAAAGAGAAGTTGCTACAGCACACAGAACGTCAGCTCTGTCAACGCAACCCGATAACAGACCTTCCTTTTATTCAGCTGGCAGCAGCCTATCTTATCTGACAAAAAAAAAAAAATGCTGGATTCCTATTCTGCAGAAAAGTAACATCTGTAATGATGTTGTCTGCAGAAGGTGAGTTAGTTACTGCACAAGAGAAGAGACTTCGCAAGGAGTTCCCTCAGAGACAGGAGATGCCCCATAGGCCTTTCTTATCTGCCCTTTGCAGGATACCAAGATAGGACACAGTGATGCTGTAAATGACTTTTGCCCCTTCTCCAAATGCCTCCTGCCACCCCCGCTCAGCAGCCCACATGCTTTGTCTTCAGTAATGGAAAAGTAATTTTCTCCAGTTGCTTACGGCAACATTTGAAATAATTGAAAAAGCTGAAGAGACGGTTTTATCATTTTATTTCTTGCAGGTCAGGACCCTGCTGTAAATTAGGCTAACTTGCAAACCTCCAGCTATTTTGATTTATGTGGAAAATCTTCTTCCAGTTTAGTGCACCATATATCATAATAACACATGATTTAGATAACTGCATTCAGACAGCAGGTGACTGCAACAGCACAGGAAGGATGTGGTGTATTTGCAACAATGATAAATAATGTGTTGGATTTTAGTGGTTAGAAACTCAGCTTTACGCTTTCTTATAAACCATATTGATCTTGGATATAAACTCATTAAAATGAATGAATTAACCCAGCCCTTACTGCCCTGTGATCATGCACCAGTTGAAATTAGCTGAATTATCTTCCATGTTTTAAATGCTTCTTTTGCAAAATAAGTACGCAAGGATGATTTGTGATGAGGATTTCTTTTGCAAACAAAAGACGTGGTTCGGCAAATGCTTATTTAAAGAGACAATTCCAGGTCAATTCCTTAAGCATTCACATGTCTGAATTAACAGCACAATCCTATTACAACATCGTACTTTAAATTTTTCTATTAAACTTTCCTTTTCCAATGTATTTTCAAGATAACAAACATTTCACAAAGATATCAGGCAAAAAACTTTTGCACTGGAAGAAAGTTTCCATTGTCCTTGGGAGCAAGGAGGGAGGAGAGGATATCATCTAACCAGTCCAGCAAACCGGTTACGTTTTATCTGGGTCTGGTAAAGAAAAAAAGTCTTGTTCTCTCCCTCAGTTAACAAATGTATTTTCTGTTCATAGCACACTGCAAGACTTCTTTAAACCTGTTCAAGTACCATCAAAACTTTTTTGTTGTTTCTTCTGTACATAATATTGCATAAGAAAATTTTTTACAGCATTTTCTGTATATGAGAAGTAACAGAAACCTTGTCAGCAGGAAAAGCAAAAGGATCTGTCTTTTGAATAGACCCTTCATTCCTTTCCAGTAGTTCATTCATTCCTCCTATCTTTGTAATTTTATACTGTCAATCCTTATAATCTTTCAGCTTGCAAGAATAAAGGCAGGAACATCAATTTTGTAGATGAGCTTTTGAAATTGTATTAGACTAGCTTCTTCCTGTATATCTGAAGCTAGTTTTCTTTTCCTCATGCAAGCTTTAATTTGGAGTTTCAGATATGCCACTGTGTTTATTCATACAGCTCTGAACATTCCATCTATAATTGGAAGTTTGAATAAATTATACTGAACTTGCAAATGAAACTAAGTTTATTCCTGAAGTTAAAATGCAATTAGTTATTAATTCAGCAAGGTGCTTAAGCACCTTTTAGTTCCTTTGAAGTCAATTAGGCTATTCCCAAGTTTACAGTTATGCCTGCATTTAGAAGTTTCTCATTGAACAAAGCATTATTGATTTAAAAATTCAAAAGTTAGAACTAGAAATTAAATGTAAGAAACTTTTACCAGAGTTCCCAGAGATCAAAAGAATGATTAAATCATTGTATAAGTTGAGGTAAACTGTAGAAACTCAGCTATAACTTAAATAAAAAGGTGGCTACACATAAAAGTTTTCCATGTCATTGCTGATTATTGTCTGTAGACCAGATGCTGTACTATTGGCGGTTTGCTGGGCTATTTGAAGGCTAGCTGTTGCTATTTTATTCCTTTCTCTGTTGCCTCTGGGAAATGTTTCACAAGTTATTTAACAGAATCCTTTAGGAAATAAAATCATAGTCTAGGCAGCCTGAAACATGGAGATGAATAAACTCACATTGTTGTAAATGTCATAAAAGTTAGCTGTTTTATACAGTTAAAGTGCAACTGCTGTAACCGGTTACTTCAGAACCTTCTCGCAGATGGAAAAGGCCTCAGACATGCTCTTTCTCATTGTAGAAATATACTGTGATGGGTGAAGACCAAACTGGTAAAGCAAAGGTTTCAGACAACTGAAGCTAAACAAAACATAGGAACCAGGTCTCTGCGTTTTGTGTGCCAATTTGCATTCCAAGCAGTAAAGTCCTCCGCATCGTCCCAACAGAGACCCAAAGTTCTCTCTTCCAACTGGATGTAGAAAACTCTCCAAATCTAAATTTGTGTCTGTGGATTGCTTGGCATGGTCACGGCTGGTCTTTTCAGGCCTGTGTCAGGACTTCTCTCTTTTGCATATACATTCAGCTGAAGAGTAAGAAGGCGGCATACATGGAACTGGGAATAGGAGAAAGAAAAAAGGAAATTCAGTACAAAATCATAACATCATAACTAGGAGTCAATGGAGGTGGGTTATTAGTCTTAATTCTATACTGAATTTTGCACAGCCAGACTCTTACACTGGAATCAACCAGAAAAAAAATGTGGTCAGGTCAGATCCCTGCTCCTGCTCACAGTTACTCACATGACTAACCACTGCACAGTGAATCTATGGGGCAGCTTCTGCTAGGGTGCTGCAAGTGGCTGGGAGGATGCTCTGTCTCCTTCCCTGTAGACTTCAAGTCAGTTTCTCAATTCTGATCAGAATCCCCCACCATTAGTCAAATATAAGTGTCAGTTAGCAAGAATAAAATCCACATAACCTAGTGTGATAGACCACTGTTGGCTCTGTATCACATGAAGTTTGGATATAACGATTTGTTAGGTTGATGCACAAACGTTGGCATCTCATGGCCTGCTGATTCTGGGACTGCCCAAGAGGTATAGGCTTGAAACAAGTGCTGATAAATCCAGTACAGTGTGGGGTATCCAAGCTCAGATGTATCGGCAATGTACACTCATAGCAGGCTCCATGATGGAAACAGTGGCACACAGTGAAACAAGTGGCGTGAGGTCAGAGGCAGGAAGGAGGATCCTTCAACATGCTGGTGGGTGTGAAGCAGGTGACCAGCAGAGGCTTTTGCAGGAAACCAAAGCAAGGAATTTTCTGTATCTGAACAAATTATCACGGAAGAGAAGAAGATAGGCATCCTGCAATGACAGAAATGCAGGTAAATACTAGACTAGCCAGCAGGGTTTCTCTGTGCCATCAAAGGACTAAATAAGAGCTGTATGTAACTCCTGTTGCAATACAAAGAGGAGAACAGGAAATATTTCAACATAGTCTTTTGGATTACATAGCATGAACCAAACACATGTTCCTGATAACGATCTGAATTCTCCACCACACTTAATGTATCTACGTAGTAACTGATCAGTTGGAAAGCTCTTGACAGGCACACGGTAGAAAACGGTATCAGCAAGAAGATGGTGTGATGCACGGTACAAGGGACTAAGTACTGCTTAGCGCAGGTAGTGAGGAGTGGGGGATTATGACCTTTTGGTTCAGGCCTCAGGAGCTTCCTGAGATGTGCCGGGCTGTCTGCCACAACTGGCGTTAATCCAATGGTCAATTCTGTATCAAATGGAGCTTTGTGGATGGGCAAGGTAGAGACAGTCTGACTGTAGAGGAGGTGGGACCCTCCTGAAACCATTGTGTGGGTAACTGCACCTGGAAGAGCTGGGAGAGAGGAGTCAAAAGATGTCCAGGGTCTCTGAGACACCTGGAAAGATGCCTTTTCCTGGGATGCTGATAGTGCCCACTGGACAGCACAGCCCATTGAGAGAGAAAGACCTGGGAAGAAAAATTCCCCATTCCACCTTCTGCCGTTTCCAATTTATCATAGTCTACTGTCACTTAACTATTTTGTAACCTTACCAGTGAAATTAGTCTCATCTTTGGTGCAGAGGAAAAGTTTCTGCTGATGTGGTTTTGCATGCCAGTTATGAAACTGAACCAGGGGGACTACAGCACTACTCAAAAAGCAGGTGGATTGGTGGCAGAATGGCGTAATGAAGATATGGTGGAGCACTGGTGCTGTATAAGCTGACACAGATCAAGAGGTAATAGCTCTGCATACCACATGCTGCATAATGAGAGCGAAATATTTGGTAACCTGGGGTTTGACAGCCAGAATAGCGCAAATATTGCTACACTTGAACCAGGTGGTGTTGATCCTGCATCACTGCTGAGGGCAACAAACAGAAAGCATACTCCCAAAAAAGTCTGGGATCACCCCAGCCTGCATGTCATCTGACTGTTCACAGCAGTGAGCCAGCAGAGTTAATCCTGGAGTGGCATGGAAAGGTTTATCAGAGCAGAAGGGAAGTGCAAGACAGAAAAAAGCCTTGTCTTCATAGAAATATCTGGGAAGGCATCCAGAAGTGTACTGTAGCTAATGCTAACCAGACCCTCTCAGAGGAGAAAAGGACGTTCATCGATGGAGCAACAAAAGATTCTGGCAGACCTAACAGGAATGTCCCTGGGACTTCACAGGCCAAAGCAAAGCAACATTTCTCCTTCCCTCCTCCAGCCTCCTCCTTTTTCATCCTACAGCACTTGCTTTTTCCCATTGTTCTCACTCAGTGGCAGACATATTTCCAGTCTGAATGTGATGGAAATGAGGATTGATTCATATGGTACAGGAGTTCATATCATACTAGCTGATATTAGTAAAGGGGAAAGAGCCTTTCCCTCCATATGGTGAATCTCAACCAAAGCACAAAATTGTCAGTCCCAATGGGTCTCCTGTCAACCACATGGAAGGGCACGATTGAGAAACAAGCCTCTGTTGCCTGCACTTCGCCATGTGCTCGCTACACTCCTGGTTTCCAACTTTTCACTGCAAAATCAGCCAGTCAGTAGATTACTCACAAAGGTTATTTAACATTTCCTGTTCCCTTAATTTTCATACTTAAGTATCCACTTCCTTATATTCTTTTTAACTGTAGCAATGAACTCTTCCTTTATATATATATATATATATATATATATATATGTATAATATTTTTTTTTAGGATATTAGCATTCTGGGAGCCAATGGTTTAGCCTGCTGCCAAAAGAAGATGGCTCCTAGATTACTTCCTGTTTTTTCTCGTTTAAGCAGGAAATATTTTCAAATTAAAATTCCTTCTGAAAGGTTGTTGGAAACTTCTTGGGTAGTTTTTTGTTTTGTTTGGCTTGGGTTTTTTCTCTATGCTTTAACCATATGCAAACACTTGCCTTAGAAAATGGTGATAAGGACAAACATAAAGGCTCTAAACCTCATAAAGGAAAATGTCAAGCATTAACATATGTACCTAAGCTTCTCCTTACTGAAGTCCCTTTCTTCATTGTTTTGCTCTTCATCTGATTCTTCTAAATATTGAAGAGGTCTCAGTCGCTGAAAAACCTCCATTCAGTTTAATGGGCCTCTCTTCAAAGGTTGTGACTATATCCGAGTTTCATATCTCTTAGTCTCTCCTAGTCTTATCCTTGGTCCCAAAGCTTGGCCCCAAATGGTGCTTAATAGTCCGCACTGGCCAGGGCTAGGAGTGCTGAGGTGGTTTGGCTATGGTGGCACCACACAACAGTTGGCCCTGCCTCGCCTTTGAGCCCTGTATGGTGCTCCTCTGACCCTCTGGCATTACTGAGACTCAATTTGAAGACTTCTGGAGTTCAAACTTCTGTTCTGAAGCCCATCAGGATACTATTTTTGTGATGAAAAAGTCATGACAGGTGTCGTGAGCCCTAAGGTGTGGTATAAGAACACATGGTGTTGTCTAAAAAAAGCAAAACTTGTTGAAATAATGTTGGATGTAGAGCACAGGGACCCAAATGTGATCTGGACCCACAAGTGGGATCTGGAGTCAATTAGTTCCAGAACTACACTGAAGTTGGTTTCAGAAGGAACTGGTCAGAGAACGAGTTTACACTGCTGATCTAGGGAGAATTTTCACTGTATTTCTTGTAGGCTGCTGCCTTTTTTTGCAAAGGAGCACAGTAGAATGAGGAATTTCAAACCGTGTTGTCAGTTTTAAGGATAGTGGGCAGCTGGCAGCCGGGAAGGAGAGTCTGGCTTCCCGTCAGTGCCTGTACGGGAGAGATCTCTGTGTGCCTGCTTGGAATAGCCCTAGCCACGGGAAGAGGAGCACTGAAACGGTACAGTAATGCAGTACGAATCGTGCAACACGCACACTGGCGCACAGGTGATAAGCTAATGGCAAAGGACTTCTCTGTCCTCAGAGGCAGTTTTGTTTTGACAACAGAAGTCTGGATTTTGCTGGTGGGAATCAGATGTGAATGAAGAGTGGTGGAAATCTGTGCCAACAAAAAAACGATTTTTGCAGGTAGATCTTTTCAGTACCCCAAACTTTTGTGCCCTCCCTCCCTCCCACATACTCTGTCTATTTAGTCAGCAAGCTCTTGTGTGTTTTGGCTAGTGCTTGGTAAAAAGGAGGATTGTATACCCTCATTAGTCAGTACATTAATAAGCGTGATTAATATGCATAATTAACTCAATTTACGTCACCTTAGTGGAGTTCCTGAAGGTCTTTAGATAACACCGTGAAGGCTCAAAAGAAGTCGTGAGGAGCTTTCTTCACACTGTTCTGTACCAGCAGGATCTTCACCAGCCCTGATCCAAAGCAGCTGTACCCATCGAGAGAGCACAGGCCTGCCTGATGGAGTCAGACGGCCCTTGGGGGAATCCTGACCCACATCCTGGACCTTCGAACACCAGGTGCACTGCATTCCAAAAGAGAGATTACCATTTGGTGCCAGGGTCAGGAAATGGCCGTGCTGGTAAATCGGAAGGCAAAACGGAGGGAGAAAAGGTACATCTTCTTACTAAATAAATGCAGTATGTCCTCACAGTGGGACTGAGATAAAAATCAGCCAAGCATTTGTTCATCCAGCTTGTTGCTGGGGTGGGTAAGGCCTCTCCAGAAAGCTGCTCAGACTGTATCTCTCAGTGGAAGTACTGGTCAAAGCAGATCAAAATAAGCAGAATAGACTTAGCTGTACTCAAGAAATAAGGAAGTGTTTCTGAGGGGAACACCATGTAGAATAAAAGGCACATTTTCCTTCCCCACATTTCCTCATGCTTCTGGGACCCTGGTTTATAAGCTTATCTTCCTGCTCCAGGGCCTCAGCTGCCTGAAGGGTGAGAAACCATGGAACTGAGCTATCACATTTTCAGAGTTATCTCCTCTTCAGAGCTGTAAGACACATTCCTCACAGATGGTCATAATAGCTTTTGTTGGGATCTAAGCCAGACACGCCCCTCTAATGAGGCCAGACAGGTAGCATGTTGTATCTTCTCTCATTAACCAATGGCTGTATACACATCCAGAAGGAACATACTTGAGAAATTGGTCTATCCTTGGCAACACACTGTATTTTCCTGTAATTTTTAAGGGCTTGATAGACAACCCTTCCCACCTCTTGCAGGGCTTTTTGGAACTTCAAAAGCTGGGATCCACTTTCCTTGATGCTAGTAGTGCCATCCATTTTCTCATCCTCTCCTGCTTCCCTGAATGTGCACTGTCTTCTCTGAACTTTCTGGGGAACTGCAAAATCATTCCAATAAAATAAAAATCTATGGGCAACACACATAAAAAGGACCACAGACACAGTACTGCAGAAGCAGTGAGCTACCTAACTACTTCCTTTATGTCCCCTTGGCCCTTGAAGAGCTGTTAACCCCATCTAAGGAGAGGAATGTCATCCACTGACCTCTAAAATTGAACATTTTTGTTCGTGAAAATTTTTTTCATGAACAAAAAAGAAATTTTGTTCATGAAAAAAAAAGACATTCACATAAAAATGAATGTCCATTCAGTCTAGGAGCGCGTGTCAGCAGCTCCTGGGCAGAAGAGACTTCCTGACCTGCATGTGTCTGGACCATCAGCTTTCCTGACAGGCAAGAATTTCACCCTTACAGCTTTTAGCACAACACTTGTTTTTCTAAGCTGTCCACTCTGCTTCAACTATAAAGCTAAAGGTGTTTTTCCTAAGAGAGCTGACTCATGCAAGTGGATGCAAGCTGGGCAACCCCTGGAGCTGGGGGTCTCCACTCTGTACCCAGGATCTAGCGTCTCTCACACAGCAAGGACAACTTATGTGCTTGGCAAGCGTCTCCCACTGCTTGAAGTCTGGCGTTGTAAAGTAATTTGGAGACAATTTCATTCCCATTCTTCCAACAGATTCACACTATATTTTTTATTTAAGAGTAAAGACATACCTTAATGCTAGGTCTTTGATGGTGCATATATTGTCTTCTCTTTCCTTAAATATTACACAATTGAAAGCTAAAAGACCAATACAGTAAAGTTAAGCTCTCATGGCCCATGCAGTCATTATGTATAAGTGTTGTCATTACGTAAAACTGCAGTCATTATGTATAACTAAGAAGAAATTTGTGTAACAAAAGAAGAGGTCTATCTTACAGAAACAAAAATGTTATCCTGGAGATAGTTACTGACACACAGCCTGCTGAGACCC
Organism: Falco naumanni; assembly: GCF_017639655.2. NCBI lineage: Eukaryota > Metazoa > Chordata > Aves > Falconiformes > Falconidae > Falco > Falco naumanni. Next base: position 120,590,575 of record NC_054056.1, on the reverse strand, counting down.
GTGACTAGACCATGCTTCTTTCACTTGTCGAACTAGTTATTTTTCAGAAAGCCAAGATGTAAATTAAAAACACAGTTCTTTAATTAAAGACATTCAGCAACCCTAGTGGGAAAAAAAGTGGCATTTAAATGTGAAATCAAAATCAACTTACGAATTCCCTCCTTCCCACTGTCCCAGCTCTCCAGGTGCAATGAAGATGCCATTTTCTGGTCTCTGTATTCCCATTCTTAGCACAATAATAAAGAAATGATAGTTATTTGCCACTGTTTTGTGGAAATGTCAAACTGTGTTGCAAGCAAATTGATTTCAGGCCAGTTCAGCTGAGTTCGGCTCAACAGCATGTGAGCCTTCTTCCTGCCTCTGCTTCTTCTTTAAAAAGCCACAGCAAGAGTGGTGGGGAATGATGGACTCACTCCAATTTAAAATAATACAGCCATGGGCAGCAAATGTAAGTAGGAACCACAGTCAAAACACTGTAGTCAGAAGCAAAAGCATCGGCACTCGAACACAGCCATGGCTTCAGCAGTGCAAGAGCAACTGAAGCCAATGGAAATTTCTTCAGCTCAGCCTGAAGTTCATATGGTGGCAATAGAGACTAATTCCCATCCTAGATTCTGCTGATGACTCTTTGGATCCATCAGGCTTATGGTGAAGAAAGTTTGCATTGTTGGAGGGCACAGCAAAACAAGAACACCTAGCCTTGTTCTCCACATGGAGCTGCTTAATAAGACAGAGGACGCCAACAAAGACAGAGTTCAAGCCCTCTCCAAAGCAGCCACTGCTTGCTTCTATCCTGTGGAGTCCCAAAGACAACTCCCAGAACGGTCTCAGATAGCATTGGTCTGCATCTGGCACAGGTAAAATTGAAATGGGCTGTAAGGATGCTAAAACACAGACCAGTACAAGGCCTGGGGTACAAATCTCCCAAGGTTGGGTTCTCCTTGTGCTTCAGTGTGTAGCGTGAGCCGAATGTGACAACCATGCTGGAAGTGAAGGGCCCTTAATTTCTTTCAAGTAGGCTTAGAAGTAATGTATGTCAACACCCAGGAACTCCACCAGCTTGACTCACTTGTGAAGACACATGCCATATGTAAGAGCAGAGTGTAAAAAAGATGAACCCCAAACTAACACACTTCGCTGCTGAGGTGTGTTTCTTCTTCAGACTGTCTGAGGCTCAGCTGACATGCTCAGTGCCTGCTTTCATGACACGGGCAGTCATTATTCACTTGGGACTTGGTCTCAGCTCTGTGACTCCAGGAAACAAGTGCTAATTGGTGTGAACAGAAATGAAGGTTTCTGACTTCTTACGAACAGCAGACAAAGGGCTTTGCAATGGCTCATCAGGCAGACAGTCTGGAACAGAGCTCTCTGTTAGGAACTTTATATCATTAGAAATGCTTTCAGCTTGGGAATTTTGGGGAGGAAATGACAGGCTCAGAAGTTTAGAATGAGACCTTTATACTTGACTGCTGTTGCAGAGGGCTGTGTTCTCTGGTAAGTAGGGTCTTCCAAGGGACATGGAGAGATGTAGGATCCCAGGTTCACACGAAGCAAGACACTTCATGTTTCTGTATGTTTTATCTCTTTCTAACCCTTCTCTTGTTACACTCCTATGACCCATGTTTTTTTACTATATTTTTGTTGTGCTTGTAGCACTACAGAGCACCCATTTCTGCTAGATCTTTTAAGATAATACTTTGACACACAGCAATATATTTGAGCATGCAGCATCTTCACCCAGTCTGGTAGCCAGTGGTGTAAGACTCACACCTTATTAACCATACATTTATTTTTTTGGCAGAAAATACATTAACAAATTCAAGCCATCATTTTATGGAGAGAAACAGTTTGTGGTTTTTCACGTAGCACAAATGTATGAATCTTGTTATTTCTTTTCTCTCTCAGACTACTGCTGCCAAGACACTTACACCTTGACATGAAAATCAATTGATGTTTTTAACTAGTGTTTACTTCTGTTCCAGCAGTAGTTGTGGAGGAGAAAAAAGATGAGGTACTAAAGGTAGACACTTTTATAAATCAACAGCTTGGAGCAATTTGTATCTGAGTATTTAAAAGAACAGACTCTTGGATAAGAATTCCTGGAAAGCAACAGGAGGGTCACCCACATCGGCAGCAGGAGAACTCGCAGTGAAGGTGAGGACAGAAGGACATTCTTCCACCATCCTGACTGGGGTGGAATTAGTCTCAAAAATACAGAGGTGGGTTATAAAAACACACAGGTCTGATCAGCCCATCCCAACTCAGTGCTTGCCTGCTCGAGCCCAATGCCAGTGATTACTCCAGTTAGGAGAAACACCACATAAGAGAAAGCTGTCTGGGTTTCTTTAGGAAATTCAGTATATGCCAGCTAATCTTGTTTAACATTTTACACCAGCACCCACAAATCTGCAAAGGCAAGCAACGCATTTCAAAGCCAGTCTGTGCATGCCCTGTGTTAAGTACAGAGCTGTGATAGATTCCGTATGGGTATTTTACCCTTCAGCTGACTCAGGTCGGCTGAGATGGGTCTTCCAAGACTAGGTGTACAAGGACCTACTGATAGCGTAGACAGAGAAAGTTCCTCCAGCTGACAGCTTGCACCAGCTTTGAAATAAGTGAGACATCGCATGAGCCAGTCACAGGAACAGTCCGGATCCTGTTCTTATTGATGTGAAGGCATGTCAGGGATCTCAGTTAGTTGATTGTGTCATAACAACAGTGGCCATCAACACTGAGGTGCTCTACTCTGTGGCAGAGCTTGTCCTGAGGTGCTGACCACCAATAAATTCACTACAGCTGTGAAAAAGAACAAAAAGGGAAATTATGTTTCCTAGATGATAGAGAAATGCAAGGCAAGCCAAAGAAGTAAATCCTTCTCTGACTTGCTCACCAAAGCAAAAAGGTATGTAACATCTTTAGGAAAAAAAAAATATGTTATGAGGGGGCCTTGCAGAGCTTGCAAGAGATTTGGTCTGAAACATATCAGCTGCATCTTAGCAGTCAGGTGAAAGTAAACCTGGGATTAGTTAGTACAGGGGAATGGGAAAGAAAGGCATTGGAGCTGGTGGGGGTCTAAAGGAGAACAATGTTCCAGCTCTCAAGGTGATTAATGTATGAAATGGGCAGTGGAGAAAATTGATCAATGAGCACAATGGAAAAGAAAATCAAAGTAAGTCTACGTTTTTGAGGAGACAGAAACAGGCCAGATAAGAAGAAACTATCTTGCTGATTTACAGTGAATAGAAAAGCATCACAAGTGTTGTTTTCTCCTGTCTTGGTACCCACCTGATCTCAATTGGTTTACAGAGCTGGTGAACAGTTATCTTTTTCAAGACAGGAAATTAGTCAAAATGTAGAGGACAGTAAGTTATATCCTACTGGAAGAACAACTGATAATGGAAATTAGTGCTAATGAACTCTTAATTATTTACAAAGGTCTCACACCAAAGCCCTCTCCCTAACTTCAGACCAATCCCACCATAGCTGTCTTAACACCCACATACCACTTGCTAGTGAGCCCTTTAACTAAAATTTCTATCTCATTTTTTTTCTTGCTGTAGTCCTACAAGGACGTCTCTAACAGCAGTTTCACTGTTCCTCTCAGTAATCCTCTTTTGTTTTTCCCCCCGTCACGCACATATATGCCAATACATACAATACTAAACCAAACCCATTGCCATATTTCTTTTTCACTTTTTGAGTCTGAGTGAAACCCCTTCACCTGTGCAGCGTGGATATACCAAGATGGCCTTAAATACAGCTATCTGTATTAAACCAGATGCCAGACTGACCCTAGGTCTGCAGTCCATCATGTCATGTTTCCCGCTCCATTGTATCACTTGAGCCCATTTGGAATGAGCTCTGGGCATTACTAGGTGGCAGCATTAAACTAGAATATTTCAGTTCTTTTAATTTGTTTTTTTTTTTTTTTTTTTTTTTTTTTTTTGTTTTTTGTTTGTTTGTTTCTACTGTATCTATTATTCTAATTCTATCTGCACTAATTTATCTTGGACTTAGATGATTAAGTTAATGGGATATCTTGATTCAATCACTGCATGAACAAAATTATTATTGAAACTGTAGGTGGTTGGAGGCTTCATGGTAGGAAATGTCATGCCTCCAGGCTTTGCTTTCACTACCATCCTCACCAGTTTTGCTTATATATGCACCTTTCTTACAACAGTAATGAATTTGGAGCAAAAGTTTTACAGAGGTGAAGTGCAACACTTCATCAGGTTTGAACCCAATCATTTTTATTGTGACTAAATGCAGGGGTGGGGTGAGGAAGTAGAGATGGACATCTGATTTTAAAATTATCCACGACTTTTGCAAACGACCCTATAGGGGTATGCAAGATATCCAGAAATAGTTTGTGTTCATCTGTTCCCACTGTAATCAGGTAGTTTATCAGAATATGTTTAATACTGACTCTGATGGAATTGAAACAAGGTGAAACCAGAAATTGCACCCGTCATGGCTTAAGAGTTCACCAGGCTAATTCTCTCTGATGCAAAATGACTGCGATAGACTATAAATAACTGCATTTCATATATCTAGCTACAAGTCATGGTTAATGTGGAGCTTTTCTGTGGGATCACTGAGAACCAACTAGTTGAACCCAGGTCTTGGACAGTCCAGTCTCTATATTAGTTCTTGCTCTCCCAGAGCATCAGGATGAGGTTGGTCCCTTGCTAATAGCACCTTTTTTGAAAGGTACCCACTAGCTATCAGGCCATTCTGTTAATTAAGGTGGAGCAGGTCTTGGCTCACTTTGGTGGTGTACAGCGCAGACGCTATATCTGACATACTTGTCAGGGGTCTCTCAGTAGGTAACGGAGACTGATTTACAGAAGGTGATATATTTTACTTTCCTCTTTTAGCTTGGGATAAATGATCCTGCCTTTCAACTGACTATAAGGGGAGTACAATTAACTTAAACTAGATGTCTAGTTTGGGATGATGAAGTGAAGTGAATGAAAAAAGTACAGAAAATACTGACTTTTAAAGCTTTCCTTATAGCTTATATAGAGAGAAGACGGTATTTGAGGCTGCTTTATATCATCTTAGGGTGGTCTCTTCATACTTCTTCCACATGTTGCAAATCTCATTCTTCTGTTTATCTAAGCTGGACACGTCTTCCTAGCACTTCCCTAAAACAGATCTTTCTCTTTCACCTCTATGCCATACTCCATTCTTCAGGTGAAGGGATTTGGGTTTGCTTGTTTGATTGATTGTTTTTGTTTGAAAAGCTGTCAAGTTCAGTTTTGGTGTTTTTTAGGTGTTTGTTGGTTTTGTTTGTTTTTTTTTTGAGAAGGTAAAGATTGTTGTACCTTTCTTACAAAAGCTCCTTTTAGAGAATATGGACCAGGATGAGCACATGCACTTGACCTTTAATAGGCTCAGAAGTAAATCAAGGGTCCAACATGCTTTAAGCGACAAAGCTCGGTTTGTGTTTCTTTCATTCCTGGAGGAAAGATGGGCTTTTTCAAGGTTAAGTTTGTAACAGACAAACTAGGAAGGGAGTATGACTCTCAACCTAATTTCTTTCAGCCTGATGGTAAAGGCAGCCAGTCTTGAAGAAGGTCACATGAGAAGCTTCTTGTGGCTAAGAGTAATCAAGAATTCCATTACACAGGACTTCAGTGGATTAACAAAAACAGCTGTGCAAGCAAATACCACTGGCATCAAGTATTTGAAGAATCAGTATGAGTGCTACGTTCACTAATGCTTATCATAGGCTCAGAACATAAAGAATGGAAGTCTAGAGATAAGTTGCTTTCTTAGAATGAAGTCACTTTCTTTTATTTGTCACAGTGCATTGTTTTCCCCATTAGCACTTGGTGCATGGCATAAGTAGCTATGAGGTTTAACACGGAATTTATTATCCACTTCTTTTTAAGATCTGAACTTGTAATGAAAACTGGATCATGCTACAACACCTCATTTTAATATAAATGCATATTAAAAATGAGTCTATAAAGCAGAAACTGTCTGCTGGTAATAAGCTACAGTCATGAAACCATTTGTAAGTACCTTAATTGAATAGCTTACGCTCTAAGAATAGCAGGTCGATTCCCTTTGCAGCATGTGTTGCACCAGCTGTGCAGGAAGAGATGGTGGGGTCATCTGCAAGTTAATTTGCAAACAAAACCAGTCATATATCAACATTTCCACAATGAACAGCTTTTTCCCCAACAGTTCCTCTTCTTCAGATATCCCCACATAACACTGCATTGAAAGGTCAGCTTGAACTCTCTCCACTGCCACAATCTATCAAGGAGACAGAGCTCACGCCGTAGCGATCAGCCCGCAATGCCCGGCCATACATGGGCCATTTATCCGTGAGCAGCCATTCTGCATTCCTCACTCATGAAAAGCGCCCTGGAAATACCAGAGATTTTTCAAAAAGAACCCCCAAATATGGCAGGAGGCAAGAAGAGGGTGTGAGAAGTAGGAGATTTTGACAATGAGTTTTCCTTGCTGTGAGTGTCTTTACCATAATTAATTGATTCAGGAGTGGTGTCATGCAAGCACAAATTTTGCATTCACACCGTAGTGTATGTCCGGGCCATGGGACCCCTTACCAGCTTATTTCTGTGTTTAAAGTGTTTGTAGAGCCTTGGGCATGGGAAACCTGGTGATGAGAGATCCCTGTGCAGGAGACATTTCTCTCCAGGACATTTCCATTCCCTGCTCTGCTTTAAATGTGCTCTATGACTTTTGACAAGTCACATTCCTGGTCTTCCTGTGCTGAAATTAACAACTAGTTACCAAACTTAAAGGCTTAATTTAGCCATTCTTTAGTTGTTTGGGTGCAAAGTATATGAGAATTGCAAAGTCTCTTGATGGACCATCCATCACATTGTCCCCATGACTGGGACATTTACTTCTTCACTGCGAGGAGCAAATACAGCAGTGTAAAGGCCGTGCTGTTCTGCACTACCATCTTTCAGGTGCCAAGCTGTCACTGCGTGTGGCAATTTAAGAAGGTATGACAAATGTTTAACAAGATTTTTAATGGCTGTTAAATCCAGAGTCCTGGATACATTCCAGTTCAGGTAATTACAGTCAGCCTGCTTAAAGACACTTTAACGGGATAGATCATTCTCCACAGAGCCTCCAGTATGGAAAGAGTGAAGGAAACACACAGCACTGCTGGCAGGCAGAGAACGGAGGCAAAGAAAGGTATTCCCAGAACAGGGGAGCAAGGAGAGTCACCAGTTTGTACGTCTTTGTGTGTGGTAGCAGACAACAAGGAGCCTTTGGTAAAGGAAATTAACTTACCTTAGAAAAGCAGGAAAATGGTCTACTGTGCTGATTTTATAAAAAGTGAGTGAAATGGCAGACCAAAATTCAGGGAGCTGTGTGGTTAGCTGATGTCAAATTCCTTGTTTGTTGCTATGTTATAAATGTTTAGTATTTTGAAAGCTGCCATTTCAAACACCAAGCTTCAGCCTAGGAAGCCTCAGGATGTTTTCCAAAGAAGTAAGAAATCAGGCTTAACAAATGCTATCTTCTGTTTTCGAACTCCATAGACATATCTAGATTGGGTTTTCATAAAAGGAGATTTCTTTTCGCATTTTTGTGAGTGCCAGCCTTTTAAATTTGGTAAACGTGATAACCCTGCAGGGCCCTTTATGCAGCTATCATAGTTCTTTTCTTACAGTGGGTCTATCTTCCTGACATGATTTCCTTTTTTTTTTTTTTTTTCTTTCTTACTGAGGAAACAGTCATACTCACAGATCTACAGCCCCAAATTAATCTGCACATGCAGATTAATTTCAGTAAATTGGATAACACATATTTGTTTGAAATAGGCAGAAATTGCTGGCTTTTGGGGTAATGCTGTAGATAACATCTGTTTTGTCAGAATTTTGAAAGGATTGAGGATATGGGAATTTGGTGAGGGTTTTTAGTGTTGCCGATTGTCTATCACTTGTAGAAATGGTTATTTTTTAATAATTGTTTCCTTGCTAGTAGTAGGCAGAGCAATCAGGGACAAAGCCCATAACAGCAGTCAATCACCCCTCTCTATTTCAGTGATTCCAGAGTAATTATTTTCTGTCAGCCATGATTACTGCTGCTGATTGGCTTTGAGCAGTGCCTATATCTGGGATATCGACATTTTTATGATCATTTCCTTACTCTCTGTCTTATTTTCCACTGTCCATCTACTTTGCCCACTGTTTACAGCCTGTGCTATTTTATAAAATTAGCTGTTTATTTTAGACTATAATCTACAGCCTTTGTTTGTTTGGGTATAGTAGGTCTAATTTTGCTAGAAGTGATAAATTATAGTCGCTAGGTTAAATGGAAGTTCAGCTTTTATACTAATTTTCTTAGGTCAGTTTTACCTCGTGCACACTGGACACTTTTTGTTGATCCAAGATCTGAGAGTAATTAAGAATCTCTTAGAGATACTACTTCTAGCTCTGAGAAGGGTCTCTCAACAAGTACTGGAGTTGTTGAAATCTTATAATAGCTTTATTCCCAAACTGTCACTGTGTGGTGGCAATATTGGAGGGCTTCACACCTCACAAGAGATTATGATTTAGATAAAAAAGAAGGGCTAGATGTGTTCTATTACCTTCAGTGGAAGGTGCTGTCTTATTTAATCAAATAGAAGATAGGTCAGGCAGGGCTATCAGCCCTGTGACCTACTGAACACAAACTATTTCAAAATAAATACAGAAGCTCCTCACAGACTCTTCTTTTAGAGTTTCACAAGTGTATTTAATGCTACTACTTACTACATGAAAAGCAATGCTCTCCTTAGCAACAGAGATTAAAATATTGTTTAAAAGTGAATATATTTTACCTTGGTTTTTAAAGTGGGAACTAGTTTAGAAGCCAGGATTACAGACCACAATTCAAGCTTATTATAGCAAGATCAGGCATGAGTAAACCCGCGGCTTTGTTCTGCGTTAATCCCCAGGGTACCATGTCTTAGCTTTGTGGTGGAATTTATTTTTGTACAGCTCGACTGGAGCAAAGCATCTAAGGATCTAAGGACATCAGTAGTGCCAAATGTGTTAGTTATATGTTTTTTCTCATGCCTCAGTTTCTTGACCATGACAATGTGTTAGCTGCTTTATGGACTTTCCTAGCTGGCTTATAGACTGTCCTCTGCAGAGAACCGACTAGCTTTGCCTGAGGAGAAAGGCAGGTTTGGGGTAGTTCACTCCCAGGATGACTACTCTTGACAAGTGTGCACAGTTTTCCTCCCTCTGCACTTGTGTTTCATCATGCCCTGAGGCCTCTCGTATCCTCTCAGCCTTGCTCTGGGACAATACAGCACTTCTGACCCTCAGTGCCACGACTCTCATGTTACTTTGGGCCCTTTGAACTGAAAAGCCACAAAACACCCTTATAACCTAAACACCCCCGCATGAGGCTCAGTGAACACTGGCTAAAGTTAAATCCTGGCAGTGTGGATACGGACTATGAGCGGGTGAAGGGACCAGCCTCGGGGTGAAGGGACCAGCCTTGGGGTAGCTGACTTTAGGAAAGGACACCCTAGAAGAATCAGCATTTTAAGGTAGAGAGGGATGGTCTCAGATACGTTTTCATAGATGACGTTGCACTGTCTCCGGTGGGTTTTGTGAAAGACAGTGTGAAGGGACTGTGGCAGGGCACTGAAAATCCTACTGTAGTCTAGAGCAAAGAAAATGTTTTTCTCCCATCCTCCAGCCCTCCTTCAAGTAATGTCAGTCAGAACACACACAGATACTGCATCGCTATCTTTGTTACTATCGATATATAACATTGTATTAAAAGATATGGAATGTGATGGGGGGGAGAGCTGCAGTTGGTTGTCTTTTAAACCTGAATAAAGAGTTCAAAGTTGAGAAAATAATACTTTAGAGAGGAAGGCCCTGCTCCAGGAGACAAGGAAGTAAGAGCTCATTTCCTAATGTTGTGTAGCCTGTAACACAGAGTCCCATCCCAACCCCTATCCCTGTCTCCCTTTAAAATAAGGTATAACACTTCAAAACCTTCTGAGAAGCAGAATAAAGTGTGAGAAGTATCCGCAAGGCGTTCTGATACTATAATGGTCAATACCTACATATGTTTTTGTCTAATGACTCATATTCATGTAAGTCACAAAACAGTTCATGGGGGATTGGAATTAGCATTTCCTAGCAACGATTACAGAAAAGGACTGAATTGCAAACATACTTAAGAACAAGATATGTCTTAGGGGTATCTGTCCTATGACCTCAGACTGAATTTCTGAAGCACAAAAAAACACCAGAAGGGGTAGAATCAGTTGTTGGTCAATGGGATTTGCCCATTTCTAGGCTGCAGAGGAAAATAGAAGAATGTAACAGCTCAGCAAGTACATCCAAACCTGAAAAGATGTATCTGATTTTTGTCCATGAGATGATGATGTTTCTTCTGTTTCATGGGTAAAATACAATTGCTTGGGAGAAATGATGACTGATCTATTGTCTAGTGCTCTGCCAACAAAAGTGTGAACTTAATTATTTCTACTACTAAGACAAAATAATAACTTCAGGCTGCTTGTTCTCTCTCCTTGGATTTTCCTTTTGCTTTCTATCCTAAAGGCTTGGGATTCTCCTTATGACAACCTCTCCTAAATGCTGCCATGGTGAGGCAATGCCATCAGCTATGCACGACAGCTCTCTTCCTGCTGCCTCCTAGCTCAGAAATCACCTGAGACAAGCAGTAATAACTCATTATCCCATAGTCTGAGCATGAGCAATAATGAACTGGCTGCTCAATTAAAATCCTATGTCCTGTAATATAAACGCAGTGCATGGCTTACAGAATTTAAGAATCTCAGGGCTTAATTAGTAAGATAAGAAATTCTGGGAGCAGTTACTAATATGGAACAGCACATTGCAGCTTGGAATTAATATGTCTCGTAAGTTAAGATCATGATCTGGAATATGATGAATGACTCGTATGGCTGACAGGTTGAAGGACAGAAATACACTCTCTTCTTCCAATGAATCTGGTATTTTGGTTACTAGAGGCCTGCCACTTACTGTCGTGCTGACCAGTACCATCTTGTTATTTCTGCATCCCCTGTGGTCCATCTGCATCCATCCAATACCTCTTGTTTTACACTGGGTTAGCTGATGCAGAGTGGAATTCGCTTCTATTTCTGTACAGCACCTAATGCATGGCTTGGCCTCCTAGCTATTCAATCAAGGTAGATAACACGATACTCCTCAAAAAGCAGCATAGCTATTGAGAGGGTTTAATGGCCTAGAGTAAGAGTTGAATTGTTACTGCTGTCCTAGAAGTTCTTTTCCCAAATTAAAAGGCCTTAGAGGAGTTGGAGATAACTGGGTGGTAAAGGATGGATAAAGATTCACTTGCTCAAAGGTGACAAGGAGGATGGAGTTATTGTTGTGGTGATATACCATGATGCTTTATAGGATTAAACTGTCCTTGGAGGAGGGAGGTGGGTCAATGTGTAAGTCTGCTGAAAGGATCAGATTGAGCACAGGGGGATGAATTGTTTCTAGCACAGACCAAAGGAGGGAGCAAGCTGTCTGCTACATGTTATATTAATATCCAGGTTAAAAAAAAAAAGAAACTTCCCCTTAGGCTCAGCACCACCTTGAAGAAGGACCACTTGCTACTGGAGGTTGGTCAAGCTGAAGTGTTGCCACCTTCTGCTGCTCCTTCTTGACCCACCATATAAGTCGCAATCTCATCACAGGTGTGAATGAACACCTCACCTTTCCTCGGACAATCCTGCCAAAAGGAAGAGGCTTAGCAAACATCTAAAACTAATATATCTTGTTTGGGTTGGGTTGGGTTTGTTCATATTTTTGCTAACCCTGATGATTTCTGACAGAAATGGGCAATGGAGTGGCTACAGGTACAGTCATACCCCATGAGGGGACATCCATCTCCAGTGCAAGGGTGGAGGAGGTGAGTATCTGGAAAAAGGTGACCTCAGTTCTAAATTGACAGCTGCCAGACCATCATACCTGGACACGTCTGAATTTCTGTAAGCAAATGGATGGCATTTCTGCTTAACAGCTTTGTTTCATGTGCTTCTACCCATTCAATCAATTGCATTTGGTCTGGGAGGTCTCAATCCACCTCTCAGTTCTCTGAGAGAATTGCTGAAGCCCATCCTTCACTGAAACAGCTTCCTAGCAAAAATCCTTCACTGGTATAATTTGCAAAACGTTTTCTCTTCTAGGGTTTTTCCTAAACAGAGAGGGGTTTTTGTTTTACTTTTAAGAGACAAAAATAGTGATTTCTGTTTGTTATTTTATTCTGGTTTCTCCTTTTTAGTTTAAGTACTTATTTTTGCTTTTTAGACCCTCTGGGAAAAAAAAAAATTGGAAAAGAGTATGCATCAAATTCTACAAGGCTGAAGGTTGGGGGGAGGCTGACTTTTCTACTTCACTGGCTGCAGTTGAAGCAGGCTTCTCTGCTCGTCCCCTCAGTGACAAAGCTGTTCCTCTTCTAAGCAGGTCACTGGCACGAGGCTGGAGGAAAACAGGCTCCAATTCCCATCTCTATTACAGCTTCAGAAATGGAAGATGGGAATGAGCGAGTTCCTTCATGCGGCAAATCCGAAATGCCTTTCATCAGCTCCCCCAGGGACTGACGCAGCCCGTCTCTCCACCTCTCTCCCTTTCTCAGGGTGGAACTACAGCCACAAGCCAGGTAAGGAGCTCCCCACATCCCTGTCTCCAGCTGAACTTACCACAGGTTTTGCCCCAGCCACTGAGCCAATGCAATTGTTTCTGCTGATAGGAAATAAATCTTATCACCAGCGTGGCCAAGAGATCCCCCTAATGTGCAGCTGTGGCCTGAAGATTTTGCACCAGAGCCAGAGAAAGACCTGCTCTCCTCTCAGTTAGCCAACAGAAACACCGGGACTGGCTCCTCAGCGTGGGATCACTCACAGAGCCCGCTCTGCTCCCTCCTCTTTTCCCACTCTGCAGAAAACACTGTACTCATAAATCTCATTTTTATAGGGAGTGCTGTACTCCTCAAAAATGTAATGCATGTTCATATTTCTCCATCTCTAACTGAGGTAACTGGAAACTATTAAATGCCCAGAGCAGCTACATAAAGCAGCTTCTAAGTGCTTTTCTTTCCTTGCTTCGGCACCCGTTGCTTGCAGATACACAGTGAAGTGTTCAAATTTTCCCTGTTCATGTTTTTTGCATCCCCAGTCCTCAGCCTCTGGAATAGATTTTAACTACCTTATTCTTCTTGATAACGTATTTTTTATTTGACAGCCTGTGTTATTCAATTAAAGCCAAGCAATAACCACCTCCAGAGAGCCTTCCTGGAGCTGCTTTCAGGACGTATTCCTTGCTTGTTCCAAGCAGGGCCAAGAGACCTTTGGGGGAACACATTCAGGGCAGGTCTCTGAAGAGGGTATGAGCCTAATCCTGGAGGTGAGCAATTGCTAAACAGCACAGGCTGCTGCAAGCTAGAAATAGCATCCTTTGGAAAAAAAAAAATAAATATTTATCATAGCAGAGCTAGCTGTAATAGTCCCAAACCATTATGTTAAGTGTGGGTAGCCAGGGCTCGGTGCTTGAAATCTTTCCTTGTCCCCTTTTTTGATTGGCAGTACAGGCGTCCCTGCTCTGTCTAGTGCCTCCGAATATGAGCCTTGAGCAGCAAAGTAAGAGGCAGCAGATGGGTCTTCCCTCTTCCCAATCCTTTCTAAAGCACAGCCCCACACAGTTCAAATCCCTGTTGTTAACAAGCCATGAAGGCTTCACAGGCATTTGGCTACTGGTGGTGGTGCTGCACATCACGTACCCTCTTGCAGGTACTCTCTCACTGCGGTGCACGTGTTCCTTTTGCTGTACCTGTCAGCTCATGGTGATAATAGCTTTTTTGTATATTCTTAAAGTTTCTTTTCCCACTAATGTTCTTTCCTTCCAGAAAGAATGGAACTGGCCTACATGTGATCAAATGCACCACATCTTGTCTACTGTTAGGAAAAAGGCTGTTATAAATACACGGTGCATGATGAAAATGGTTATGATGGATAGCTGCAGTTCACGCTTCTGCTCATCCAGTAATGCATTTTGACTGTTCAGTGTCAGAGGCTGAAATATTTCATGTTTAATGAGGTCAGATATTTTTAATGTAGATTCTACAGAGTTTAGATGATTCACAAAGTATGTGAACCACTTATACTCCATGAAAATAAGTAGGGCATTAGAAAGGGCAATTGCTCTATTGCTCTGCCTTCAGTAGTGGAGTTTCTGAACACAAGAGGTCCAATTTTGAGTCAGCTGCAGCTCAGCACAATTCCAGATCTGCAAAGTGTGATTCTGAAAGGAATATGGGTGAAGGTTTCCTGATGAAAGGAGGATGAGAAGGCAAAAGGCATTGCAATGAGCTAATTAAAATCGATGCCAGGAGAGATCTCTCTGATACCTGGGTGGTGAGCAACCAGCAGGTGTCTTCATTACTTAGACTGCTGGTGACAAGATACATATAAAATTACAGGGTAGCTAGCTTAATTTCAGCTGCAAAGAAAGTCTTAGCAAGTCTCTGGAGAGACAGAAGTGGGAGGAAAGCTCATAGAGGCTCAGTCTGACAGCTTACTATTTGGACAAGAAAGAGTGTTCCAGAAGGGAAGGCCTTGGCTCTCGTGAGCTTAAAGCCTTTTTCTGTAAGAGTAAAGGGAATGAATAAAAGAGGGTGAACTTTGGTTTAAGAGAAAAACAATCAACGTGGCTGATTACTGCTGTTGCAAAGGGTTTGACTTGTATCCCAGTGGAATGCTGTTGATTTCACACAATCAGTCTTACTTTCCACACAGAAACGTGGGATCCCTCTTCAAGCAGCCCCAGTGTGTGCCAAGCCATGGACTGGATGGAAGGCAATGTTATTGGTGCTAATGGCTGCTCTTCAATTTCCTTCTTTAAGGGAATTGCTTGCAAGCTGGAAAAACGTTTCAGCATTAGCTATGAGCTGTTATCAGACTTGTGCAGGTTGCAGCTTTTGTAGTTAGGATGCAAAGCAACGTACATTCGAGTACTGGTTTCGTATCAGAGCTGGGCAAAAATTGTGGACACATTTCAATGCAAAAATATATGACATTTTCATTGCTTTTTCATGTCAGTTCATACAGGTGACTTCTGTCAATGAGATTTTGATACCTCTGCCTTGGAGGAAAGAAAAAGCAAGTATGACATTAGATTGCAACTCCCCATTTCAGGGGGAAGATAAAGAGGAGGGCTGTGTATTAGCAGAGCATCTCTTCATCACATAATTTGGAGACAAGGTCTAAAGCTTTTTTCTCCCTCCCTGGTGTTCTGTTATATGTTCACTCAGCCATGATAGCGCAGGAATTGTGGAGCAACAAAAAATGGTGGAGCATCAAAAAATGGCAGCAGTTGAGGAGGTATTGTTTCAGTTCTGCAGTGATGGTATTTTACAAAGGTCAAACTACTAATTGTTGTCCAGATAATTTAATATGATGTGGAAACATTTTTCCATACCTAAGAAACTGTTTTTTTGTCACAAATAAGTCATCCACTAAAGTGCATTTGAAAGCCATGACAAAATATAAAGTTAAAATACCAAGGTATGCCCTTTTATTGCCTTGCCAAGACTGGAATTTTGAATTGGGTTTATTTTAATGTTCTTGTCCCAGTTAGTAGGAGAGTTTGAAAGATGGCTCTAATGTAATGTGTCTTGCCACGAGGAAGTGGGAAGCCTTTGATTTATTTTCAAATTCTTTTTGCTGACTCAGAGTAAAAGTAGGGTGAGATGGGAGATATAAAGCGTTGTTTGGGGTTTGCAATTACTTTTCTGTTGGCAGCTTAATGGGTAGAAAAGATATGAGTAGCCCAGGATGGATACTTAGCAATGTATTCAATTAATTTTGAAGGTAAAATAAATTTGTGGAATTGAGCTTAGGTAAATTTGACCAAACTAACTGGAAACGTAACTTGTGACAAGATCTTTAAAATATGCATATTTGCTGCATCACAGATCAATGTTAAATAATTTACATTCCATCTTTATCTTTCTAGAAATATATTAAATCTATGTTCATTTTCTGAATAAAATGGTGGCAGAACTGAAAGGCAAGGTGTAATAGACAATAAAAATTAACCAATTGAGTCGTCTTGCTTTTAAGAGGGATAATAAAGTATCACTCACCTGAGATCGAGGTAAGGTTGGATTATTGTTGGCTAGAGGGACAGAAAAAGGTCTGGGAACTGGAGCGACAGAGGTAGTTTCACATCCTTATTTAACTTCTGTGAACGGCAGGAGAAGATGATGGTTTTGCAAACCTGCAATTGCTGCCGAGGCTGTGTGCATGGCAATCAGGGGAGCAATTACACTCAAACAAAACCCGGTGCCTGACACATTGTGAGGGAGTCTGCTTATGTGTATTTTCACCTAGCTCATGCAGATAGTAAGAAATGGCCAACTGTTCCTGTGTGCAGTTTCTCTCTACTTAACAGACGATGTTTGTATAATGCCTAGTTACCAGAAATAAATAAATAAATAAATAAAATATCAGAGCAACCCTTGCAGATATCGTAAGGATTGCAAAGGAGTGCAAAAACAACAGGGAATGGAGAATCCTGAAACACTATAGTTGTTTGCAATGCTGTTATCTCTAGCACAAAATAGATTTCACTCTTAGGTCTTTTCTAGCTGAAATTGATGGGCTTCCTTATCAAGAAGGTAAAATTGGGCAAATTATGCTTAACATTGTGAAAGAGAAAGCTTCTTCTTCAGTCTCCTAAGCATAAACGTGGCTCTGTTTATTATCCAGCACCTTTTAAATAATCAGCACAGCATATCATTACAGGTAAAGAGCCCTGAATAAACAGAGTGAGACATCTTCATGTGCCAAGCTTTGCTAAGTTACGATGCCAGCAAGTTATTAGCACCTCAGAAGTGCAGACATATATGTGAAAATTAACGCTAGGCACCTGTTTCCAGAAATAAATCCCCTCTGTTACTGTGGCAAAGACCTGACAGAGAAGCAGGACTGTCTTTGCCCATTTATCACACTGGCAAAGTCTGGGCAGGATTCATCTCTTTTAACTACACATCCAAAAAGATAAGAGTATAGTCAGCGCAGGGAGGGGATGATATACAGGCATATGTAACACGGGCACTTATAGCAGCTGAGCTGCACTGTCCGGTAGAGGTGCCTGTGTCTCTTGAATGAGTATAGAGGGAGTGTTCATAGCCACTCTGGGCTAGCTTCTGGGGCTGGAGGTGGTCTGGCTGCTTATGGCTTGATGGTAGCACCCAAGCGTGCTGTCGTGGTCTTCTCTTCAGCAATGGAGAAGGCCCAGTGAACAGAGTTGTTTATTTATTTATTTTATCCTTGCATTTTTCCAGGCATTTATCCAGGCATTCAGTTTATCTTTGGATACATCCAATCTCATGACTAGCAGCCTGAGCTCCACCAGCTATATAGACTAGCTCCCTTCGACACCAGTGGGGTTCTAGACTGCTAATTCAGGTTTCTCCAGCATAAGCCTCTGCTGCTGAATTTAGGTATGATGGCAATTACAACTCTGCTTTTAACCATGTGAAGTTACACGTCTGGCCATGTATCTTAGTACAGCAGATGAGTTGATGTATTTGTCTTCGATAGGCACACAGCTCCCAGGATGTAGTACGTGAGAACCCTTCAAGCTCCACTGAACAAAGCCTCACTACATCCACCCGTTGTAGGGCAGAGATGCTGCTGTACAAAGGAACAGAGAGCACAAACCTGTGGTGCATCCAGTAAGGCCCGTGGCCCATAAAGGTCTAGGTCTTTAAAATCTGTGTAGCTACATGAACACAACATTATGTCAGTGAAGTGCCCTTCAGTATAATCAATTATTTTATGCTTGACGACATATTCTTCAAATTTTCCTCTGGAATAGTGGGAAATGAAATCAGGGCTTCTAGAGGTCAGGCCACATGCTGTTTATGAGCAAACCATCTTGTCAACTCATCCAGATTCTCTTTCTCTCAGACTTTGACAGCCATAACTGACTTCCTCATGGCTGGAAAAGAGCTTAGTCTTCAGGCCTAGGGAGAGTTCAAACTCAAGTTTTTTAGGCTTTGTAAATTTTTTGATGGCGCGATACAAACAAGGCTCAAACACAGCTTCAATTTTAGCTGTAGTGGCTAATGCTTGACTAACTAGAAAAAATGTATCTTTCTAATTTAAATAAGTAAATCTGATGTTGAAATAACAAGGAGCAGAGTTTTAGAGCAGGAATATGGTATTTAGAGTCTTTTTAAGGCTGGATTTGCCAGCACAGAATAAAATAATGTTGTAAATTGCCTGGTGCTAACAGTTACGTATCTCTGTTTTCTCAAAGGAGAACTAACAAGCCTGTCAGTGTTGAAAAGGCATTTGGACAATGCCCTTAATAACACGCTTTGTGTTTTGGTCAGCCCTGAAGTGGTCAGACAGTTGGACTAGGTGATCATTGTAGGTCCCTTCCAACTGAAATATTCTATTGTATTGTAGTCTAGTCTAGTCTGGTCTGGTCTACTCTATTTTAACATTTCCACTGTAATACACATTTTTAAACATTCCAGATATTCTCCCAATTGAGAACTTTAGCACTGGCATATGATCAGGGTTCAGTGCTGGAACCAATAACAATTAGCATTTTCATCAGTGAGCCGGATGACAGGGCAGACTATACCCTTCACATGTGTGTAGATGAAATCAAACTAAGGAGAATGTTTGACATGGTGGAGGGTAGGGCTGTCACTCATGTGGATCTTGACAAGCTGAAGAAATGGCTGACAGGAACCCAAGAAATTTAACAAAGTCAAATACAAGGTCCTGCACAGGGGATAGAATAACCCTGTGAACAAGTACAGGCTAAGGGACAAATGACTAAGCAACAGAAAAGGACCTTGATGTCCTAGCAGATGATAAGTTGAACAGAAGTGAATAATGTGTCCTTGGGTCATGGGGTGTAGGGAAATTGTAGAGAAATGAAGCTGGGTTAATTAACATTGATAATATCCAGCTGTGGGCTGGCTTCAGGGGTTAGGGGTTGGCTGGTGTGGACAAGGTGCAGCTGTGGCTGGCTGCTGCTAAGTAGTTAAATAGCTCTAAGGGGAATGGAAGAGGAGCAGCTGTTGAAGAGAGACCTGGAGGAAGCAGAGAGAGAGAAAGAAAGAAAGAGAGTGCCCCACAGGTAGGAGAGACCAGGAGAAGGATGCAGCAGAGGCAAGAAGCAGAGGGACTGGCCTGAAGAGGATGAAGCAAACACCACCAACAGTAGATGAGCCTTAGAAACCTGTGCTGGGGCAAGGCATGGAAGCTGCTTACTGAAGTTAACCAGGGGTGTGATGGTAAAAGCCTTGTTGCAGCTGGCTGGTTTTGGGAGTGCTGTGGCAATGGAGGGCAAATAACATGCTGGGCTGTTTTA
Source organism: Falco naumanni (assembly GCF_017639655.2). Classification (NCBI taxonomy): domain Eukaryota; kingdom Metazoa; phylum Chordata; class Aves; order Falconiformes; family Falconidae; genus Falco; species Falco naumanni. Next base: position 120,571,181 of record NC_054056.1, on the reverse strand, counting down.
GCAAGAACAAAGATGTCTAGGGAAGTGATTATTTGGTTTCTGGGACACTTCTGGAAAACTATGTTTGGTTTTAGACTTCCAGTTTATACATACATATATCAACAAACTCTAAAAAGTCTAGCTGAGGAGCCAGAGCATATGATGTACAAGAAGATGGTAATTAACTTATTTAGGTTGGCATGAAACGTAAGGATGTGTAGAGGAACTTCTGTCCTCCATTACTTGATAGGGTTTATAGAAAAGACAAATCAAGACTTTTCTTGAAGGTTCGTGGAAATAAGTCAAGAGGCAAAAGATACAAGTTGGTATATGGAAAACTTTGATTAGATATAAGGAAAAAGTTTTTCATCGTAAGGCTGGTCAAATAAAAAAAGCGGAGATCTGGAGAGGCTGCAGTATCTTCAGCCTTGGGGACAAGCAAGGCACAGATAGATGGAGCCCTGAGCATCCCATGTAACCGGACCTGTTTTGAGCAGGGGACTAGAACAGATGGCCTCTAGATATCCCTGCCATTCTGAACTCTCCTGTGATTGCACTCATTAGAAACAAGGTCTGGATGCTTTATGCTGTCTAAATATACCAAAGAAATGCAGGTTAACTTTTTCAAATGTGAGTGCTGGTAGGGCACTTCAAATATTAGGTCAATTAAAGAGTGAGGAAATACTGGTCATAGGAAGCTCAAGCTTGCTTTCAACCACAGCCAGTCCTAAACTCCACCACCTCATTTGTGTTTTCTATATGAGCCAGAAAAAGAGTAACCACACTCCAAGGGCATTCAGCAGCCCAGGGACAGGCCAAGCCTTCATGTCTGGTTTTGCTGGATGAAGCTAAGCTCAGTCCACCAGAAGGTGACTTTCCCAAGGACAGCCTGGGCACTCTGGTTTCAGGAATCGCCTGGTATACAGATGGATGAAAAGAAACAACCAATCTTGTGTTCTGAGCACGTTTTCTGAAGGCCTAGGGCTCAGAGCCATGTTTAACTACAGTACATAAGTTCATGACTTAGCATGGGAATGATCTGTGCAATTTTAAGCATCTAAGCAGTTTTATTAAATATAGCGCTTAAGAATAAGGAATTTTTTTAAGCACTCTGCTAAGCTGGGGCTTTAAAAGCTCATGCCTACGCAGCAGTTATCATGGGATTCAGGAGTGTGTCACAATGTGCTGCTGATGGAATACCATTACCACAGCTATATGTTAAGCCCTGGGGTGTCCAGGTGGCTGGTTATCACTGTGGTTTTGCTTAGAAGCTATTAAAATTGTTAAAGGGCAGTTTTCCTCCTGCCATCGGCTCAATTATATTTCTGTTTTATAGTCTTCATTAAAAGACAAGGTTGAAGATGAACAAACAGAGGAGTCAAGTTTAATGGTGATAAAAAGACACTTGAATATACATTCCTTGAAGAAATTTGGTGTATACTTGATTTAATTTATTTTCCACTAAAACTATCTCCAAGTAATAGCTAATAATTATCACTGTGATGTAGCATACTAGCAAGGCCCTGTGTAGTTCTCTTAGCTGTTTTTTGAAAATGAAATTTGTAGCTACATCACAAAAGAAATTCCATTTCAGCTCGAAACTTCAGCTCACAAGTAGCAATAGTTGGTACATATAAAAAATTACTGCTTTTGCAGATTATTGAGCTGAGTTCTCAGTCACCTGGTGACACTTCTGTGTTGCTGGAGTTGTCGGTTTGCAAGATTCTTTGTTAGCATTAGGAAACCATTTATTTTTAGAGGAGGAAGAAGACTTTTTTTTTTTTTCCCCCTCCAGAAAAATCAAACCCATGCTGACGATGGGTGCTGCTTATGAACCTGATTTTGTACCGTGCACTACTGTACATTCTTATTTAGCTGTGTTTCCACTTGTCAGAACATGGAAATAGGAGTGGTGAGTCTCCAGTTGGGAAGGTTTATGAATGTGAATGAGAAAAGTTTAGTAGGAGAGGGAGTAGCTTTTATTAGCCAACACACATGCCCTTCAACAGGTCTGGTTTTGGTGTTTGATTTTTGTTTGTTTGTGTGTTCTCTCTGTATTAGCTGGTTTGAAAGGCATTAAATTGCTTCAGAATGGGCAGGAAAAATTAGAGAACTGTCTGCAGCATGAACTTCTGTAATCACCCCATTTATGGGCAGCTGGAAGATAGTGCTCCTCTCCCTCCATTCCTGACTTCTTGGCCTTGATCTGTAGGGTGTTCTGGGGAGCTTGGCAGCTCACTGCTGGAATGGCGGGTGAGAGGACACTGGAGTTCCCGATCAGCCAGCTGGCAGAAAAATGGGCAACATGAAAAGTCAACACAATGCCAAAGTATACAGTGGGGCTTTCAAATCAAACTGTTCCCATTATGAAACTGACCCATCAGAAATTTCTACAGCTATCTTGAATTTTACAAGTATCTCCTGATGAAGTCTCCCCAGATCTTTGTCACGTTTTCAGAGGGACACGAAGAGTAATGTTGGGTAAAGTTCATGTGTGAGGTCTCTGGCAGAAGCAAAACAGTAATATCTGGATACCCAGATCTATTTCTTCAACACTGTTCTTTCACTGTACCCTATGATACATCACTATTTAATGACAATTTAAAAGCTTCAATATTTGCCTGGCATCCCTGAAAGGTGCTCAAATTCTGATCTGAGTGCCAAAGGTCATATATTTATCTCTAAAGATAGATTTTAAAAAAACCTTGCACACGCATATAGAGGTACTCTCCAAAAATTACCAGGAAAGAGGACTAACCATCTGCTTCCACTACTACCCCACTAGTAGGGGGTTCCACTAAAAAGGGTCCTATATCCACTACTCCACTACATCTACCTCCGCTGCTCCCTGAGTAACAGGCTTTGAACAGAAGGGTCTAAGAGCTGGGGGTGTCATAGGGAGGTCCAGAGCTGTGTCCTGCCGTCACTGTAAAATGTTGGCATCAAACCCAAAGGTCTCCAAGGAGAAGGAAGAATTGTTTGCTGCTTCCACCTTTTACAACCCAAAGAGGGAATGGCTTTGCCATTTCTGTGTTCTGAAATACGTCCAGATTGAATGACCGTAACAATGAGTGTGATAATGTGGGGGTGGTGGGGGTGATTTTTGGGTTTGAAACAAAAAAAACAGAAGGATATCTGACTTGTACTGAAAACGTTCAGACTGTTAGTTTGAAATTGAACACATAGTTCACTGTTAACTAGAGTACTGGATTCCAGAAGAAATTGTCGGCATGTACTTTTTTCTTTGCCGCATAGGAAATCTGACTTTTTTGCTTGCCTTTATTTTCATTCCAATTTAAATATAATCCATTTCAGAACACTGCGTTTTGCATTTGAAAGAACGTCCAGGTTTCCTTTGTCTCAGGGAGCTATCCCTAAACTCTATTTTACCAGCTGTATAGGTATATTATGACAAAAAGTGAGTATGAACGGTGCATAGAATTGATACATCAATATGAATTTAAGTATCAGAGCAACTTGTATTGAGTTTTTTCTCAGTACAAGGATCAATAACTTGTCTGTTGACAAATTTGAAATGACTGTAAGTGGCAAAAAATCTCATTTTCAGATCTCTGAAAGATGATACTTTTAGTAGACCCATGACTCTGGGTCGTGAGTGTTTGCATGTTACAGACCTCTTCAGTCCCCGCTCTGCAGGGCACTATTGTGTTCGAAATATTTTTACATTGCCGCTGTGCTGCACGCTGTAGTGCTGGAAGCCTGTCATTCAATTTTGTATCAGGAGTCATCATCGCTAAAATATATTCGGGTTGCACATAAATTCAGCTGTTCCTTCAAATTCTGAGTTGGGCTCTAATGAGACCTTAGGTGATGGTAGTAACTGCACTACAGTTGGCATTTCTAATAAGCAGTGTGCTGCATTGACTCGGGTCAGACTGAAAAGACTATAAAAGCTTTCATTTTCTCTAGAACATACTAAGAAAAAGTGTACAGTATTTTATTTTCCGTTGCTCCAGGGTTTGTCTTGATGCCATCCTTAACTTCACCAAATGCAAAACCTCTGGAGAGTCATTTTAATTCTAAAATTGTCCTCAATCTGCTAAGTACTGATGACAATACACAAGTGGTTATTGTCTTAACATCCAAGCAGCCCAAGCAAGATACAGAGCATGGTACCAATGGGTTACGTATTGCTGGAATGGAATCTAAACTATTTGAGCATATAAATTGAAAACTCATTCTGAAGAATTGGCTTTGCTTTCCTAAACCGAGTGTATGGTAAAAACAACCAAGACATGCAGGAGACTTATCACTGGAAATGAATGTAATAATGTAATTCATGCTGTGTAAGGCAGACTTTAGTCTTGATGGATGGTGTTTGGTTGGTATTAAACTCTGTTTTGCAGAATTGGAAATTCGTTAAGGAAGCAAAATATCTTGCCAAAGCTGGCAATGCAAGTGCGTGGTGATTAACAGTGTGCTAGATCATTCACTAACAACTTAGTCAGTCAACACAGCCACCGACTGGTCTGAAAACACCACAAAAGCAGTTTACAGACCCCTTCTAAATTTAATGTAATTGGCAGTGCAATAACCTCATCTTTAACTTAAGCTATTTCTTTAAATGAAAAAAATAGAAAATCCTCACCTAGCTAAGAAGTCTTCCTCCTCTGCTCACCAGGGAAAAAGAGTAATCTCCATTTTCTCTTTGTGCAGAACATTATTCAGGGACTTATTGTGCAATCCTTAACTAACTTTTCATGCAGTCCTTCCTTAAGCAGTTCATTGGGAGTTTTTCTTGGGTGAAGATAATGAGATTTTGCTGACAAGAAAGAAAATGCACTGCATGTTCTGACTAAAAGACGCCCCGTATCTCTGCCAACTCATCTCAATCTTCCAATACGTTAGGGGCAGACATGTCTCAGATCCACTTACCATCCCTTCTGCAGTGATGCCCTCTGTAAGAGGTGGAGATGTGATGGTGGCTTGTGTAGCCCATGGTGTTATCTAACAGTTACTGTTCCCTGGGGATTTTTCTGTTCTTGCCAAAAACAAGGGTAGACAAGGATTAGGTGGTTCCTGTCCACAACAGGTTCCGATCTCAGGACTGGAGGGGTGCAGACAGTTGCAACTTGTTTAAGGGTTTATGAAGTCCTGTGCTGCAATTGGTCATGGTCAGCATGTAGTACCAACACAGGAGAATAAGGCAGTGGTAGCTCCTCTGTCTCCATAGGTGCCCCTAAAAAGAACCCAGTTTATTTTATGCACTCTTTGCTCAAAACCATTTCAGGATGGTGCATGGTGGGAAGGGAACGAGGTTGAGGAAGAGCTGTGTGATCCAGCAGGCTAGGTTCTGGACTTTGAAGCACTTTTTCCTCCCTCTGCTTATTTCTGAAGAACTTTTGGCCAGATTTCTCCCAGAATTCTCCAGACTCATGGGCTGTACTTCTCAAGGTGCACTAGTGATTTGATCACTACCAATATGTAATCCTTCTTCATTTACTTTCTACCTTCCCTAGCCCCAGAAAACCAAGCAAATCCAAGCACTGTGAGCAAGGTTGCGTGGCAGTGGGTTGGAGTTGGGAAAGGCAAGCAATGCTTGATTATTCATATCTAGCTTCTGCTTCTACCAAGGCAAAAGCCATTATCTGAAAAGTTGGAAAAGCAATAATGATACTTTGGGATTTTGTACAAAATGGGTAACTACTTGCACCTGTGAAAATCAGTGTGACATCCTCTGACAGTAATTAACACAAAGTAAACTGGAGCAGGCAAATATGTCAAATGGACGAGTCTCAGACATAGCCTCTTTTGTGTCTTTCCTAGAGTTTACATACTGAAGCCTTTCTGTGAAAATATCATGTCTTAAACCCAAGAGCTGGGAAGAAGCTGGGATCTCCAATGATTCCTATGTGTCTTTTTACCTGAAATAGAAGTTCAGTTGTTGGTTTTTTGGTTTTACTGCCTGAGCCTTCCCCACCCCCACCCCTAATTATGGAACACTTCTTTGCAAGCTATTCAATATTTCTTTTTAATCTTAAACCAAAAGTATAGAGCAAAATTTAACAAGTTTCATTTCAGAAACTTTAAAATGTCAGAATTAAAATATGGCAATCAAAATTGTTAAAATAGACATTTTCTAAATGCTTCACCCTTTAGTTTAATTTCTAAAATCTAGTTAGACTTGACAGGCTTCAAAATATTTATGGGAAAATATTTGACTTTAAGAGGGAAGATACATGATTGTGCCAATACGAATCTTACGAACTCATAAGCTTTCAGTCAAAGCCAATATTGGGCATAAAGTCTTTGAAAGCCTTTAGTGAGATAATGATAAATGATCCTCATTTCACATATAGGGAAAAGAACCATTAGGCATTTGGTCACAAAAGGAACAGAGCTGCCCGAGACAGTTCTGGGGCAGGAGGAGCACCAAAGGCAACCTTCAAGCTGAGCGTGGGCTGGGACCCCTTGTGAGACAACGGGACTCTTGCAGGACTGAGCTGAAGCCTATGAGATTATTCTTTGCCATTTCAGTTGATTTAAATACATTAGCTGTAGGGTTTTAACTGCTTAATTTGTTACTGTCATGGGGCAGACAGCAAGTGAAATCAAAGCACTGCAAGGATTTTTTTTTTCCTCTTTCTCTCTTTTAAATTGTGATTCTTTTTAAATTAGAGTTCCCCAACAAGAGTACAGTCTTAACTCAAGCTAAATGTAACTGTCCCATATAATACAGAAAGCACCTATTTTACATCTGAAGTTGGTTATGAGATCTTGAGTTGAAATAATTTCTGGTTAAGTAGCCCTTCTGGAATGATAAAAGGGGTGTAAAATGCTGCCCTCATGACTTAGGCTTAAATATCACGGCAGTTCTGGCCAGTGTGCAGCAACTAACCAGGGAAAGAAATTTAAGGTGTCCTTCACTCCCATACAAGAGAAGAGCATTCCCAGGAAACATCTATCAGAGTTGAGAAAGACTTGAGAACCAGGGCTTTATTTGGGAGCTCCATAATAGATTAATAGATCTGGCTGTCAGGAAGATTCCCTTGAAACCAGCATAAACTTTTCTCATGGATTCCCATTGATCCTATGTATGCCTTTCTTGCCTCGCTGTGTATAATTCCTCTTTCCTCACTACAATCACATGCTTATTGCTAGTCATGTTCCTCATTATTCATTCCCTCCAGGATCACACACAAAATTGAGCTCCTAATTCCTTCTAAATGGGCTTTCCCATCCATTTGTAGTTCTCACTGATATTTTTTTTTTGTTGTTGTTTTGTTTTGTTCAATGGGAACTTCAGTACCTGTGCTGCAGTTTATGGACAAAAACCATCAAGCTAATACTCTTGTTTACCTCTGTTTTGGTAGTTTGGGAAAGTTTGGACAGTGCAATGGAACCCTGTACAGCTTGCTTTCAGCAAAGAGCAGAACAGGCACGTCAATTCAAGTAATATACCCTTAGCTGCCGACTGACCTTTGCATTTGTTTTGCCATTCCAAGTATTACTCTTCGCTTACAGAAAAATAGAGCATTTCATGCTTTTGACTATTTTACCAACATTGAAAAAAAAATAAAACTAAATATTAATGATTAATGTGCATGGAAAACATCTGGGTTTTGTAGAATATTCACTTTTGGGCAAGCATCCAAATCCTAAAGATTTTGGGGATATATATAAACAAAATTTAAAAAGTGAAAATTTTAATTGTTTTAGGGAGAGGGATTAGCAGACATGAGGGGGACACAACATTCTCCAATCAGTTCTAAGCTTCATTTTCATCTGTTTCTAATCTTTGTGAATTATCTCTCCATTACCTCTGTTATATACCCAAGCAGGATTTAGAGTTCTGTGATTATATCCCTAGATACATGATTTCCTTGATCATTAATAACAGCATCACTGCCTTACAGAATTATTCGACAAAGCAAATAAATACACACTTAACCCCGGTTCTGGTGGACATCTTTAAGACCTGGATATTCAGGCTCTGCCACCTTGGAGTCTCATAACACTACCCGGGGTTGTAAGAGTTTCTTTTCATAACAAAGTCAGTGCTTCATGCCCTGCGGGACACAAGGATTTGATACACTCTGGTGCTCATATTTCTCTTACTTACCTCTTCAACTTGTCACTATCGTAACTCTTGCTCTGGTCTGTAGGCAGATCTCAAGTCAATTAATGCCTCCACATGCAAAGGAACCCATGATAGAGAGAAGTGATTTGTGTTGTTAATAACTTGAAGGAAGTAAAATAACCTTCTGTGGTCTTAGGTACCAATCTATGGAACAAATGTTTAATGTTTCTTCTGTCCCCAGAGAAAGATGGTCTCTCAGGTCTCCAGTTTCCCCAAGTGGAATCTGTTTTGCCCATGATTGTAATTGCTGAGTGATCTCCTTGTTCTTATCTTGACCCATGAGCCTTTCGTTATATTTTCTCTCCCCTGACCAGTTCAGGAGGGGGAGTGATAAAGCGGCTTGGTGGGCATCTGGCATCCAGCCAAAATTAGCCCACCACAGAGACAAGCAGAAAAAAGTGCTTGCAGTGATGATCAGATGGACCTGAAGCTTAATAGGCAGTAGTTTCCTTCCAGTTTCATTTGGTTTTGCCTGGATTCATGTAGCTTTCATTTTCCTTCCTTGTATTTCTAGACAGAAGTTTTGATGAGAAATGTAGACCCAGATACAACCTGCCAAGGAATTTGCATTGATTTAAGACCCAAACCCAGCTTGTGTTATTCAGATGAAAAAATAACTACTCTCATCTGCAGAGTAGACCAAAAAGGAAGCTTTTTGCCAAAGTTAGAGTTTGATTTAAGCAGGTTGTGGAAGCTTGGGTCCTGAGGGTTAGATCTGCTCTCCAAGAAGCCTTGCAATCTCAATACTGAGTTAACATATGTTGAAACTATGAATTTTTTAGTATTGCTGCTCTGTTGCCTCCATGTAAATAAAAGCTCATTAGTTTTATGATACAAGTAAATCCTACTCATGCCAGTGGAGCTGATCAAAGACTTTGACACCTACAGAGCAGCAAAGGAAAGCAGAACAAGCCATCCATTTTTAACATCATTTACTGAGGAGCTTGGGAACAAAGTGGATGCTAACCTCATTATAGCTGGGCCTGACAGGCCAGGGTTTGGGTAACGCTCAGGTCAATGTTGTTGAATCTAGAAGCAGCTATGACTTGAAAGATGTTTTTTGTCCAAGCTGGCAGTGTGGCAGTGGGCTATTCTGTGTATTTCCAGCCTATTCTAGTCCATGGTGTTTTGACATATACATTGCACACAAATATTACGATGGCCAGTGTGAACCTCATTAGCATAAAATTTTAAAATGGACTTTTCAATAGAGTAAGTAGAGATGCTGGGTATCAAAGATCTCAGGAATGGCTTTTTCTTGCACTTTGACTTTTAGTGAGTTTTTTCCTTACTTCTACAATTGTAATACTAAAATACAATTTTAACACTAAACAGAAATTTTTGGGTTTATATAACTCATTTTAAAAAAGAAATGGTAATGTCTCTAAGTTACTCTGTCAAGTAATATATCATAGAATTATTTAGGTTGTAAAAGACCTTTAAATCATCAAGCCCAACTGTTAACTGCCAAGTCCACCACTAAATCGTGTCTCTCGGCATCACATCTATGTGGTTTTTAAATACCTCCCCGGGCAGCCTGTTCCAATTCATGACCACCCCTTCAGCAAAGAAATTTTTCCTAATATCCAACCTAAACCCCCCCTGGTGCAACCTGAGGCTGTTTCCTCTTGTCCTATCCCTTGTTATGCGGGAGAAGAGGCAGACCCCACCTGCCTGCAACCTCTTTTCAGGTAGGTGGGGAAAGCAATAACGTCCCCCCTGAACATCCTCCTCTCCAGACTAAACAACTTGGCTTGTTTCTCTTGTAGTTCTGGTATTACTCAGCTGTGCAATCTATGGGAGGGTGTGACTGAATGTTGGAAGTCCTGAGTTCTGCTCTCACATGGTTTGCGTGTGATCTGAGAGAGCCGCACCACCATCTTGAGCTCCGTGTTCCCTACTTGTAGGGTACAAGTTGGTCACAGTGATGTTAAACTCCTTTATCAAGTGCTTTGGACAAGATACATCTCAACATTACGTGTTTAGAATGTATTTGTCCACATGAACCCTCCCAGTATAGTCAGCAGCACTCTAGTCACTGCAGCTAGTGAAGTTTAGAATGTGATTCACCTGGAAATAATGTTTCCACCACAGAACGAGATCAGTCCCCATTCAACTTTTTTAGCTCCAGCCATCAGCTCTGCCCACACTGTAAGTAAAGTCTAAAGTTGCTCACCGAGATGAAGACATTTACATGGTATGTCCCCACATCCAATTAAAAATCAGTGTTTAAGTGACTATATTAGTAAAACAGAATGAGCAAAACCTTAAAGCTGTTTGGAGCACAGGCTATCCTTTGGTACACCTGGACAGTCCCTAGCACATCAGCGATACAAGTAGAGCTCTCAGACTGCTGTAATATGTACTGGTTTCCTTTATGGAGAATTGCCACACTGAATTTTTATATAGTTTGTTCTAATCACAGCTTGAAATGAATGTATTGTTGGATATCCGGATCGAAAATCATTGAAAAAATTTTGTTGGAGAGGATTTGGGGAGCTCATCTGACCTACTACTCTATGCAGACTGGTGCCAACTCCAAGAGTACATTAGGTTTCACTGGACCTTCTCCAGTCAAGTTTTAAATATCTCCAAGGAGACATACGCTGTAACCAGTGTTTCTCAGGGTAACATTCCGGTGTTCAACCATGCTCACTTGGAATTTTTTTTTCCCTCATGTCAGAATTTCTCTAGGGGCAAACTGCAACCACTGCCTCATCTTTCCCTTAGCACCTCTACGAAAGGGTCTGGCTCCACCTCCTCTACTTCTTATTGTTGTGTACTTGGTCTTTCAATATAATTTACATTCAGTCTCACTGTAAGATAGACTTTATTTTCATTTATGGAACAGGCATGATCTTAGTTAATAATGTTCATATTTTCAGGGTAATAAAACAGTACAGTGATAGATTGGAAAAAACCAGACATTTTCCACTGACAAATATGTCTGAATAAGTATCAGTGAGTTTCAGGCTTCTGTTGAAAAGGTTTCTTCCATCAAGGCATTTTAAAGACTATCCGTGTCAGCTTCTATAGGAGACGTTGCTGATGGTAACAATCACCTATGGATTTTCAGCATGGATACTTCAGAAATTACTGAGCACTCCTTAATATTTTTGTTCTTTCTGATATTTATGAAAATCGGTGAACTGTGAAACGAAGAAAGAACTGGTACAAAGGGTCAGTATCTTTCCCTGTTATCTGCAGAACTAGGCTCAGATGAATCAACTAACAAAGGAATTGAACTCATGTAATTATTTTTCGTTATGAAACCTTAGCTGTTGCAAATGAATGAAGTAATCTAAATTACTGATTCAAGCCATCCTGAAAGCATCTTCATTATGAAATGGGAGACAGATAAAATAATATAGCAAAAAAACACACTTTCCCCGCTATATAGAGATGCGCTGTGATGCTGAAAAGTGTTTGCAAGGCAGTCCCAGGTTTTACCCAATCTCTTGGCTGTTGAGGCACTTATACTACTAAATAAAACAAGCTAGAACCTTCTGCTATGAATAACCTTCCCCACAAAAACAGGGTGGCTGTAACCAGTCTGCCTGCTGGGAATGGTCCGTGGTACATACTGTTTTTCATACCATTCCAGTCATTGTTGGTTGACCCAGAGCAAATATAGCCTAGAGAGCATGTTAGCAAGTAAAAAGCACAAATAATCATGGATTAGTTCTCGAACCTGAGACCTGGTCCTGTTTATTTACCGTTGTATAAATGTCTTTGAGTATTCAGGGAGCTGCCCTTGCCTTCTGACAAGTCTGGAGACATTCTTTTCATTTCCAAGGCTTTCAATACTCTTAATTCTGATAGACAATCATAGGACAATGAATCATTGGCTTTCTTTGTCATCACATAAATTGCAAAGCTGTGGTTTAATACACATTCCCCCATTTCGCTGATGCAGCAGACAGCAGGATTTAGGACATGTCAGACCTTCATCACAGCATTACCTGTCAGATGGGTCTTTCTGCCAAGCCACGTAAGTAACTTTAAACCTAAAAACTTTCTTACCAGAAACAATACAGTATTTTCTTCCCAGACGAAGCGCCATGTGTTGCCTTATTTGGGTGAAGTCAGACTGACGTTTTTACTAGCCCACTTCCACGCATATTCTGAAGTCTTCAAACAAATGTGTTTCAACACTGATAAAATGGCAGGAGCAGATGATAAGCAGGTCCTGGGTTACACTGAAATGTGCATTCAGACACTGAAGCTTAAACTGTGTACTACCAGTAATTCTACATACTGTACGGTCTCATAAACAACAAAACCATATGTGTTACGGGTGGGAGCAAGAGGTACAGCTCTGTTGTTGGGATTCATTAAGTAGATATTTGCTCTCTTGAAACGAGTTGGCAACTTCCACTTGATTTCTACTTCAGTATTTGAAAGAGCTGTTTTCCTCTGAGCTTTACATGTTTCATGTAAGTATTTCTAGAATGAATTCAATGTGTTAGGAGTTTTATACTTGGAAAAAGCTAAAATGAAGGTAATTGCTCTGAGAATTTGGGGCTTTAGTCTGGGTTTAGTTTTGGATGGCAAAGCAGTCTCCAGAGATATTTAGTGCTAACGCTGACCTGTGTGTGACTGCAGTTTATTTAAAATACTACTCTAAATGCAAACCTTTTCTGTACAGTCACAGCATTGCTTTAAATTCCAAGTACTTGCCAGTAGCTTGATTATCTGTTTCAATATTTTTTGTAGAAATTCAAGCTAGCCTGACTGGTCTTTAATTCTCTGGCTCAATTCTTCTGGCCTTTTTAAGAGACGTTCTGCCTGAACTAGGTAACTATGTTCAAATTCACTGACACTGAAGCATGATTATTTCTGTGCTGGCTGCTCTGCTTGGGGGTGGGAAGTGCAGTTGCAGTTGCAAGGAAACCAAGTCTGGAAGGTCTTGGATTATGGGCATAGATGAGTGAGCTCCTACCTCTGTGAGAGATCCTGGCTATCCATGGAGCTATCCAGAGGGTGACCTACACTAGGAGTTGGCACTGACATCCTCCTACAAAGGAAATTTTCCTGATAAACTAGTTCAGGATCACCCTCCTCCGAGTTAACTTAAGTAAATAAAGGTAACGTGTGATAAAATGTTCAAGTCGATGTCCAGACCCCGGTACCAGGAGTAGGACTAAAGGTCCCACTTTGGGGGTGGGCTCGCTCAGCTGCAGAACGGTGAGCCAGTCACCAAAACAGGATTTGTAACCTTCATGCTCACACGGACTATGGGTAAGAAAGAAGGAAGGCAGAAATGCCCAAATCCTTCACCAAAGACAAGTAGATTTTCAATCCAGAAGAGCTCAAAGGTGATCTTTACTGACTGCAAGACTGTGAATGCCAGAGCCAGTTGTCTAGATCTGTAATGGGGATTTTGTGAGATCCTGTTAATCTGGAAAGGCCTTTTCTGTGTAGGAAACGTCAAAGCTGCATTTTCCTTCATGTAACCTGGATGGTCTGCCTTTGTTGATGATATCAATACAGTAACTGTCTTGTCACAGTCTTCAGGACAGAGACAGAGGTTCTCCACCATATAATGGTAACCCTCAAATAAGAATAATCAAGATACAAGAAAACTTCAGTGATGACACATGGTCAGTCTTTCATAGACTTAAGAGTGTTGATTTCATAACTATAAAACTTTTAGAGGTAAGAAATTGTACTAGTGCATGTTACGATGGAGGGAAGACACAGTCACTCAATATGAGTGATCAGCAGACTTCGTTTATCGTGCCTTACAGTCACCTTTTATGCCTTGTTATAATTAGCTCATACATATTACAAAAGTTAGGCTCATTATTGGTTAGTTGCCTAAATACCAAGCCCGCCCCTAGTTTCTCTTCTGTAGTTATCTGTTCCCACCTGCAACATTCTTTTCCCACCGCAATCTTCCTGTTATTGTGTAACAAGAACAGCCAAAGACAGTGTATTTTGCTTTACTTCAGATAAGCTGAGAGCGATGTGCATTTTTGTCCAGCCAGCTGGACTATGTCTATGTGACCCTTTTCAGCTAGCCAGTTATCCACAAGTGCACACAAGATCTTTTCTTCCAGGCTGCTTTTCTACTTCCTTCTTATGCAGCTTCTATACCTAAAGAAATGTGATGTGGCTGCTCTATTGCAGGTGAGCTGATCCCCAAACAAAGGCAGAGCTTAAAGCACTCCAGCGTCCAAAGGCAAAGGGGTGCCTTCAGACTGCAAACCAGGATTTAAATATCTCATGTCTATGTACATTTTTTACGGGCTGAATGGAAAACTGGAATGAAAAGCAGTCTCAAAGCTCTACTATTATTAAGATGTTGTTGAGAAGTGTTAGATAAAGCCCTGTTGTCAGAGAAACTCCTAATTATGCGTACAAGACCAAGGACAATAGAAAGATTTACTACTTCATTTTACACAGGTGATCAAAGATAATTAAGCAACTTGCCCAACATCTGGATAAGCAGAACCGAACACGGATCTCGTGTACAAGGCCATCCATCCTTCCCCAGGTTTCTGTGACTCAGACCTTTTGCTGCTCTCCAACCCACGCAACAGTGCTGCTGATTCAGAGGGACAAGTGAGCACAGGCTGCAGGACAGCAGTTCCCACAAACAAATGGGATCCACCCAGCTGGGATGGCAGCAATGAGGAAGCTGAGGAAGGATTAAGGCCTCTCAGTGTCCTCACCCCTGTAGGAAATTAGCTTCAACTTCACAACACAATGGAGCCAGCATCTCCAGCTTAGTTGCCCAGAGCAGCTGTGGGTGCCCCATCCCTGGCAGGGCTCAAGACCAGGCTGGACGGGGCTGGGAGCAACCTGGTCTGGTGGGTGGTGTCCCTGCCCATGGCAGGGGGGTTAGAACTAGATGGTTTTTAAGGTCTCTTCCAACCCAAACTGTCCTATGATTCTGTGATCTCCATAGAGCCCATGCCCCAGTTCTCTGTGACCTCCTGCAAAGGGGGGTAAGTTGTAGATCACAACCATATAACACAGGTCTGAGGCATGGGAACCAAATTCATTCTAATTTAGCAGCCAGAGTAAGGTTCAGAGGCATAAAAATCCTTGCATTTGCTTTTCTCTGCATAATTCCTCATCTTTAAAACTGGGATAATGCTGACCTTCCTCACACAGGGGTTAAGAGAAATCCATTAATGTTTGTGCCTTGAAATGAAAGCTAGAAGGTTAAATGGTTGTTGTTTGTGCCAGTAATTCATCACACTGGGCATAAAATTAGACTTGACAGTGACCTTTCCTTTCCTAAAGTCATCTTTTGGGCCGCACTCTGGTATCTCTTTTTCTGGCATAATTCCAGTATGCATACATCCATAACAGCAGAACTCTGGTAGGTTTGCAGTGGTAAAAACTAATCAGAACATTTGCTCTCTTTTTTTTATATTAACAACTTATTAATCAGATATCAAAGCTTATGCAAACAGCTCTTATTATTAATCAGCTATCAAAGTTTATGCAAATCTCACCAGACAAATATTTTTTATTGCTAGCATAAAGCTGATGATAAATTAATTGTCCCTCATTTCCATAAATGTATCCAACAGTAGAATATCTTTCCTAGGTAATGCAATTGCCTATTAATTATTTCCAAGTCTTTCTGAAAATGAATGTAAGAGGACAAAACAAAGAAATTTATGTACATACAACAATATAGGGGAAATTTTCCCTTGCACTGATATAGACCTTTATGATATCTGCATCAGCTACAAATTTTCAGGCTTGTAAGAGTAATTATGTCTCTTGGCTCCAACTCCTGTCATAAATGAAGCTTTATTTTTATGTACGCTTTCACAGAGAAAAGTATTATCAGCAAATTCCTGAGTTAGTGAAAAGCTGGTACATACATACGTATGCATACAGCTTTGCCAAATACTCTCCTCCAGGTTTTTTTTTGCAGAGGCCAACGTGGGACAAGATCACTGAAACTTCTGCAAAAAGGCCACAGCCTGTGACTCTGTTCTTTACGTGCTGGAGAACTGAACTGTTGGGTTTACTCACATCCAGAGCCAATCTCTCAAACATCTCCTGTCTTAAAAACACCACCTTAAATCTTTGCTTTTTGTAAGAATTGTGTCCTGAGTTGCCTAGTTGCAAAATCTTAGTGAAGACAAAAGATTTGTAGTGCTACTTCAATGTAGGTCCCCATAGATGAGGTTTATGGCAATTAGATAAATGAATCTGAAATTACAAGTATTTTGTCACTTATTAGCTCAGATTTAATGATCTTGATTAGTAAGTACCTCTTTTTGCATTGAAGACAAACTCTGAGACACTGTACTAGAAGACGGTGATGCTAGAAGCATAGATTAAAAAAAAAAAAATTAAACAATGGAAGACAATGATGCATCATGTTGAAAAGGCAAGATCCCAGATAATTTTTGCCCATGGTCATAAACTCTAGAGCACCTCCATTTACATCCTTCTGTCAAGAATTTGTGCTACAAGTCATTAGCCAAAGTGGTCTTTCATTTATTCTCTTTATTTTTTTTCAACATATTTTTCCTGAAAGCTATGACAGAAGAAAAAGAAACGCCTGTGTCACCTCTATTGGACGTGTCTATTTCAAATGTCCTGCTGGTTGGCTCACTTCAGGTATGGATAAGTTGAAAGCACCATATGAAAACTCTCTACATTTAGCTTTAATTTCTTTCTTTCTTTCTTTTTTCTCTTTTTCTTTTTTTCTTTCTTTCTTGAATACATTTCCTCAAGTTCAGCAACTTCTAGAATCTCTCAGCTTTAAAGTGTCACTAGTCTGTAAAAAACTAGAAATTTTAATATCCTGGACATCAGTTTGACCAGTAGCTCTCTGTTGATAGGAGAGAGATCAACCAGCCGTTCACAGGCATCAGACAAAAGGATTCAAACCCTCCCCCATCAGAGACTGGTCGCCGCCAGCATTCCCCCTCCCCTCGTCAAAGGAAGGAAGCAATTGCCTGGAGCTGGGAGAGTCATTCAACAGACTGAGCTCCTCTGGCCCTTCTGAAAAATACCTGGAGACAGCCAACAGTTCGAAACAACAATATAAATAGGGTGTAGCATGTTGACAGAGCCAGGATTGGGAGCAAAGAATACAGTCGCATTTCCCTGCTCTTGCTTTTAGTAAAATGAGCCCTCGGGAACTGATACGAAGTGCTGACTTCTACCATCTCTCTCCCTGCAGCCAGTTTTACTATTAAAAAGCACTTTGCTGCAGTTATATTCAATGAAGGTGACAAACCACTGAAAATTATAGCAGATCAGAGGTCCCAAGTGGAGCAAAGATTCCAGTTGTGCCTGTGGCCCCACAGGGCTCTGATATGCAGGGATGTGCCCAGTTGCTGGTAGCTCTGTGAGGGTGGCAGGCTGTCTCCATACGATGAAACTTTGTGAGAGTTTCTAGGCTGGCAGCTCTGGAAATGAACCTGCAATGGAGGAAGAGTGCTCATCCACACCAATGTGGATACCACTGTGGTATCATTCCTGTTTCTGCATGTGGGTGTACAACTAACACTGCCAAAAATTGTGTTGAGACCTATACTGAGCCCCAGAAACTTCTCACTGGTACTCATCAAAATCTCTCCTAGGCAGCACAATCCATCTGAAATCTCTGTGTACTCCCTCTTGGATGAAAGTAGGCAAATGAAATGTTAATTGAGTTGCAGGAGTGACTACTCTGAGGTCTAGGGCCGCAGGTGGTTAACAGTATCAATAGCTACATGCTACCAATATAGACTCCACCTATGGAGAACATCTATAGCCACCGGAAAGTCAAGTCTCTTTTCTTCCTGCCTTTGTTTGAAAACTGAGGTATGTCTCTACTATTAAATTCAATAGTGGCAGGGAGCATTTGTGGGTAGTCAAAGTCATTGTCTCTACTGCTGAATTGCTAGAATGGAGCCCAGCGTGGCTGCAGTTGGGGTTGGAGACACAGCCCAGGAGGTATCTCAGGCCCGTTCCCAACAGGCACTTTGGATGTCACTACCCTGAGCTGAATGTTAACAGAGTTTAATAACACGAATGTCTGTTTTTCCATGCTCCAGTGCCAGAGAACAATCCAGACATATTTAATCTCTTAGAATAGATGTAGCTCAAATTTCCCAGGGATGAAATGATAATAACAAAAGAGATCAAGAATCCATTTTACATATTATGTCAGCAGACTGTGTCGTGCATGATCTTAAAATATAATGTGCACTTCAGTGCTGGCAATTATATATCTCAGTGTAGAAATCTCACTTTTTGTAATTAATGTTGCTCCATTTTCACTGGGAAATAAGATTCATGGATGGAATGGAGAAGCCTTAATGAATCAATGTCACAGTGTTCAAATGCCTGAAAAACCTCCTCCTTTATGGCAGTGGCAGAAGGTAGAGTGGTATAAATGATACGAGCAAGTAATCCCATCACAACCTGACAAGTCCCTGTGTATCAGCAGGGCTGAGGTAACTGATATTCAGCCCATCCCTTTTGAAATAAACCCCACAATTGTTTAAAATCCCTTTACGCATACTGATTCACTGATCTGCCCAGAGATTCATGTCTTGATAGAAAACTAACAACCAGCAGTTAATAAAAAAAAAAATAAAATTGTAAACCTTCAGAGGTGGTTAAGCTAAAGTTTTTAATCTCTTGACCAGTACGCTAAAAGATGCTAGGTACAGTTAGTGTTCTGCTAAGAACTGGGAGATCGTTAGTCTAATCTGGCTCTTTAAAGTTGTTTGTCCATCGTGGGCAAGCAGTCGTTCTTTGCTTGGTGCAACGCTTGTGTTCAGCTGTTTAAATGTTAAGGGGTCATGGCAAAAGTGTATCACCCACAAAATACATGGGCACTCAGGGAAGCTACCTCGAGGCAGTCTGAGATTTTGCAGTGCGCAAGCTGCCCCTCTGGAACTACAGGCAGTGGGCTTTCTCATGAAATGTGACATCGCTTGGCTGGCTCTGTGGGGTGACACGGGGCAGTATCTTGCATGTGACACAGAAGAGCTGAATCTGTGGCGGATGGAAGCACAAGAGGAAGCAGCTCATTCTGACTCGCTGTTTGTTTCAAAACTGGGAGATGATAAGTTGGCTTCCACTGAGTTATACACACGTACTGTGGCAGGGAAGAGCTGCTGAAGAAAAGTGAGCGAAATTGGGAAGCTTGATGGAAGAAGTGGTCTGGCGGGTAGCCTGCTGGTTGCACGGCATAGCCAGATCACTGAAGAAGTTGGCACCTGAGTGTTTGATGTCGGATAAAGAAAAACTTGTGGTTTTGGCTCAGTCCCCACTCGGGTTCAAGGTGGTGTTTCCCCGGCAGTCACAGCCAAGGATGCAGATAGCACGGGATTAGGACTCCAGCTGTAGTTGTAATCATTGACCTGCAAACACCAGAAGAGAGTGGTAACACTGCTTCTGTCCACCTTCACCAGCTCGGCTCTAAAAATCATTTGAACTGAAGCCATGAGTTTCTGCTTGTAAATGTGCATAAAGTGCTGTTTAAGAGTTTTAAAAAAGATTTGAAAGTTGTGGGTTTTTAAAGTTATTTTTAAAAATTCACAAAACTCAGTTCTCAGATAATTTAGATAAAATAAAAGAGTTCAAGATGAGTAGACCTGCCAGTTTGAAGGAATCTTTTGTTAGAAAACTAATTTACAGAAATAAAGGGCTCAAAGTTCACCAAGAGGATCAACTTTCATTTTGACTTCAATGTTATTGTTACAAAAAAGCAAAGGCAAGTCTGATTGACAGCATGTGCCACATTGATCCCATGGGCATTTAGGTATATAGGAAACCAGCTGCTGATGGTATGGGGGACGGAGGGAAGGAAATTTGGGGTTTAATGCAAATATATCCATCAGAGCTTTTTTTTAAAAAGAAAACAAACAGTCATTTTTTCAGCTTGAGCCCAAACCAGGACCTTAGGGGTTTGCTAAATGTTCAGATACCACCAGCTTGTGTTTCATTTGCTACATAATGTTTAAGGAGCTTTGTGGCTTAAGAAAATGCCCGTCATTTTAAACATCTGTTAAAGAAATGCCAGTCCATTCCTCACTTGCCTAGTTACCTTTTTTCCCCCTCGTTAATGCCACCCCTGATTTGCCATGATTTCCGACTGTTGAAGTGCTCTCATAAGGACTGGAAGAACCCGACCTTCTACCAAGCCAAGACAAACCCTTACCCTGCTTTTCAGTGGAGCAGACCTTCACTTGTCACTTGGAGGTGAGAGTCCCTCTCAACTGCAAGCCCAGGAAGAAATGTGAACGAAACCATGATTGAACTTCTCTGATTCTGTCATGAAAGTCACACCTGAATGTAAGTTCAACCACTGGGTTTTATCTGGCATTGAGAAAGAAAGAAACATTAGCATTGTTACAGATGCAGCCCCTGAAGGATTGCTTATTATTAAAACACCACTCTATGCAGAAAGTTTGGAACTGATTAGAAATTTCCGATCTTTTCTTTTAAGAAAGAAACTTCCTTGCTTTCTGGAACACAAGAAAAAAATGGATTAACATCTTTCATCCCAAATCAGAAAACCTGACAGAAAAAGTGAATTTTCTAAAAATGTTGGACTTAATGTACTTTATCAAATCTTCCTTTAAAATGATGGCACTCCATTTTGTTGTACTACTATGTGTCTCACAGGGAAAACATCTACTTAGTCTCACTATGAGTTAAACTTTTATCCCTGAAGAACCAGCAGTGCTTCTTGTGGGGATGAGGTTTGATTTGGTCCAGAAGGAAGAGGTTAAGGTGTATTAGCACAGGTCATAAAGGCGCTTTCTTCCAGGAGTGTGTACTAATGAGGCAGCTGCTCCAGCTTGATTAGAATTACAGTCGTTACCTCACTCATTTGCCCTTGCAAAAGTGTTATTTTTAATTGGAAGCAGCACTTGTGAATCACCTCATCCAGTTCATTATGGAAGTCCATTGTCGCGCACTAGCAGGCAGCATAAGGTACTCACAGGGCAGGATCTGCACTCCGCTTCGTGCCAGCTCCATCCTTTCCCTCCCTGTGGAGCAGATCGCTCACTGAACACCCTGTCTGCGCAGACAAAATTACAGGTACGTAAGCAATGAGCACAAGGACCCTTATGTGCCACACCAGGGCTGACCCCTTTGCAAGAAAACTGATTCTCTTGAAATGCTCTTGAGGCTGGTACCTGCCTCTCGCTGTTGATTCTGTATTAAAGAGGAAAAAGGAAAGTAATGGGAGGGATTAGAGGAGAGGTGATGAAAAGCTACTGAAATAGGACCCAATCCGCATTCCTCCTATTGCAGATGCAGAAAGTGGTTGTATTTGTACTCTCACAAAGGAGACTTTTGTCCTGTCTGAGATTCCCCCAGTCCTACCTATGTCAGCTCTGCAGTGACGACACACAGTGCTTTCTGTTGTGCGAGGAGGAACTGGTCAGGCAGGCTGGGCGCGATTTCTGTGGCTAAGCATGCAGGATGGCCAGGTGAAATCAATGCAGCCAGTGTCCTAAAGATAGCAACCCTGTTTTTACAACTCAGTTTTGAAAGAAACACCTTGAACCCTGAAGAAATCCTTTGGTGACAGCCCGTGCTCCAGTATCTGGGAGTTCAGTTCTGCATTTTGCAGTCATGCGTTCACGAGATGTATTTTCTAGGTCTGCTTTGTATGACCCAGCACTACCAGCCTTCCTGGGCCATCAATTCAATATGCAGAGTTGTCTCTCACTTTACTGATTTCAAATTTGATAGCGTTCAATCCCTGAAAAGGAGAAATCTCATCCACAAAGACTTCCCCAGAAAAGGCCAGACTGAATCAGTCATACTAAATTCCATTTAATTTGCTTTCCTTGTATCTCTAGTGAGCCTCCTTCTACAACCAGAGTATCTCAGACATCACTTACCTCCTGCTCTGACTGAGGTATCTACTTCAGATATTAACATAACCAAATACTTAAACATTTTTACAGAAAATAAGCTTACAAATTAGTATCCTGTCTTTTCTAACCGACCAATTTTCTAACACGGTCCTTTACTGTGCCTTTAAAAATTGCTTCCAAATACATTTTAATTCTTTTTCTTTTTTTTTTTTTTTTTTTAATGTCCTTTGGAAGGCTGCTATCCTTACTCCTCCCTTTGGGGTATGATCCAGAACCCACTATGTTGTTGGAAAGTTCAGCAGCGATTGAATTAAGTCCTTAAAATATTCTTGAAAGCTCATCTATCTGAAGAGACTGAGCAAAAAAATAATGAAGATGGTACTTTGCATTTTTTTCTAAGACTTATATGAAACTGACAATCAGAAATGATGGTATGTATTGTATTGATGTGATACATAAGTATTTTATCAACTGTGATAAAATGCATTCATCAGCATCTCTTCTTGCTGTTCTTTTTCACTTAGCTATGGCACATTCAGAGGATAAATACCTTATTTTAAGATCTTACAAATTGTCCATTGCACTGGATGCCAAAAAATAAATTTTAAAAAACAGGTAACCTTATTAAAACTGGTAACTCTAGAGAACTTCTTGCTCTAGAACTAGAATGTGGGATGAATCTTCTTTTTGGAGATTTTGATCTTTCCCACAGAATGTGAAGGTTTTAGCTCTTTTTTTTTTTTTTTCCCACAGACTTCTGATTAGACTGGGGTCAATGTCTGTCTGAGATGATAGAATTTCTAAACATAGCTGTTCGCACACAAACAGCTACTTGAGAAACAGATTTCTGAGTTCCTATTATAGCTAATAGAGGTCTCACTTCGAATCTGCTGGGACAGAGGCATCTCCTTCTGGCACACATGTCCTACCAATTCAAGCAGATCACATATACTGTCAACCCCATGAATACCTCTCGGAGATCTCAAAGCATTTGAAATGGTTAGGTGCAGGTTAGGTGGAATGCCCTAAATATCCTAAAACGGTCCCTGACTTTTACCTTTAAGAAAATTACTGCACTGATTGCAAGAGGGGCTGTGTCTGGATCACAAGCGATAGGATTCAGCTGGTTAATTGTTGCTTTCTTGTCATGTCTTGGGAGACGGGAATGCTTTTCCTATTCACCTGTCACTACAGAAAGGCATAGCTCTCCCACCGCTCCTATGTCCCGTTGGCCTGCCTTATGAGTCTGTACCTGGAGACCTACTTAGGCATCTAAAATAACCAGCTCAGGTCTGAGTGGGTTCCACATGTACCTGTATGGCAGTAGATGGTTACATTTAAACAAATTCATCTGCCCTTGAGATTTAAATATCTTAATTCAGAGCTGAGTCCCATCACTCGGTGCTCTCTAGCTTTCAGAAGGCTAAAGCAGAAGGAAATTAATTCCGCCTGTTGTGATAGATTCTTGCTCTGGAAATATTACAGAATAGGGATCAAAATAGAAATAATTACCTTTGGGCTAGCTTCAAGGTGACTGCAGCTGGAATCCTTACCTGCATGTTAATTTCTGTCAGATCAGTCCTAGCAGAGGAGCCTAGACCGCTATTGAGACCATTCATGTACCAACATTAGATGAGATGAACCCAGTCTCACAGGTCTGTTAAAAAGTCATGCCTACTTGAGGAATATCCTGATTACCACTTGGAAGCCTTATGCATGCACTGTGACTAATAAATATGCATCAGTAGAACGGAGTACAAGTACTCCTTGCAGTGTAGTATTGCTGAATTATTTTAATTACATTTGCAAACAAATATATTGGGAAGTGAATGTCTGCCAGTTGATAGTTCTGTTGTGCATCAAAGATTTTCATGCTGTCATGGGGTGTCCCTAATCAGTATTCCTCACCCAGCACCTTTGCATGCTGACCTAAAAATATTTAACACCTTTTTTCAAAACTGATGGTCTAGTTTAGGTGTGGTTTAAATCAGCCATTCTTCACCTAGGAGCTAATCTCTTCCAAACACTGGGTTATTTTGTGATGATAATGAGGGGAGGATTATCTATCATCTGTGTAGTACTAATATGCACTTCTTTGCCTAGTATGTGAGTCATTTCTCCATGACTGGCTGAAAAGAAATGTTGGAAGGGACTTCAGGAACGAAATGGGCCTTCAAGGATCCCTGAAATACAGAAAAACGGGAGAGAAAGGGTAAGGCATGTGCATTCCTTAAAGTCGTAACCATTTGGATGCATTATTCTGCATATACTGACATACTTTTCTGAAAGAAGGAGCAGCAATTTGTGGTTAAGAATGAACAAAGAAATCTAGGATCAATATTTATCTGTACCCACCCAGAGGGCAATTTTATCGCCCAGTAACATGCCCTGGCCTGAAGCCAGACCCCACTGAATCTGGAACTGACTTCAGTTAGCTGCACTTGTAGATGGCCTTTGGTAAACATCCCCATAAACTTGTCCAGGAAAGGTGGGCTTAGCTTTAGAAGTAATTGTCTATATAACATCAGTAGGATACGTTTCTGAAAAGGTAGAGAGACTCTGTCGTGTTTCAGAAGGAAGGGAGACATTTTTTGCAGGAATACCTGGCTGAGTCTAGAGCACCACCAGCAAGGGTGTGTGTTTTAACCCCAGCGCTTAAAGCCAGGTTCCCTTGGGGAGCCCAGAATTTTGTAACTGTAGTAAAACCACTAAACGTTAGGAAATATTTTGCATTGCCTGCAAGTGGGAGAGGACTATTTAGTTTATACTATTGGGTACAACTATTTAAGAAAGCATCAAAAACTTGTCCAAAAATGATGCTTTTAGCTAAGTAAAATAGTATGTTTTTTGCTATTCTTGCTACCCTGTTCTGCTGTTCGTTGTATGTACTGAGGTGCTTCATCTATGAGGAAAACAACAAATTCAACTGAATACCATGTATCATATTTGTCAACCCTGAAAAATGCAATTAGGCTTATACTTTAAAAAAAAAAAAAAAAAAGCTACAAAAAGGCTGGTTATAGAAAATGACCATCTATTTAGAGTTTATTACCAAGTTGACAAAGGACCTCATGAAGATGTCTTTGTTGAGGATGAGAATTACATGCCATCATATTTGTGCTGATTGAAATAAACAGACAAATACAGATAATTAAATTACATATTGTTTTTATTTTATAGAATAATAAAAAATTATTATGTTTTATACTATTTGCCAAGAAAACAAGTAAGGACTATGATGTTTTTTCTACCACAAAGATGCAAATGTATGCCAGCTTTCTTCCACAGAAGGATAAAGTGACTTCCCTTAATCTTAAATAGTGTATTTGAATATAGTAATTGGGAAAAAACCAAAATATCACTTAAGTATCAATTAAAACAACATGTCTCAGGGGAGAAAAACAAACAAACAAACAAAAAAACCCACTGATTTTTTTTTTTTCCCAAAGGATTACCCATTAAGAATATGTTGGACTTTTATATTATTACAAACACACCCTAAGTATAAAGAAAATAACTTTTACTCAAATTGTAAACAAAATTTCAGAAAATGTTTTATATATATATATATATAGAGAGAGAACAGTTTTCAAGGGTATTGTCCTTGGGGAATAAAGCCGTGGGCAGTAACTCTATAGCCCTTCGTATCCTACACGAGGGAAGCCCACACCATAGGACCATGTCCGCATGCCGACAAAAGCTTCTGATAATTAAAACTATCAGTTGGTCATTTTCACCCAACTCGTGCTGGGGGTCTTGGAGAAAGCCTAGTTCTTATCAGCGTATGCAAGAAGGATATTTCTAAAATGCATATTCCTTTTCTTTAATTTGGTTTTGTTCAAATTGATGCAAAAAACATCAGAAAACATTGAATTATCCTGTAAATCAGGACT
Organism: Falco naumanni; assembly: GCF_017639655.2. NCBI lineage: Eukaryota > Metazoa > Chordata > Aves > Falconiformes > Falconidae > Falco > Falco naumanni. The sequence continues at coordinate 120,545,394 of NC_054056.1, read as the reverse complement.
TGAGCTTTTTCCAGCTGAAGCCTAGACCCAGTTCATTTTAGTAAAGTAAAGGTTTAGTCTTTCTCACAGTCTGTTGACTCACAACACGAAGGTGCCTTTTGATACTCATTGACTAGGAAGGTAATTTAGAGAACTAATTTTGACCTGACATCTAATCTTGGTGATTGATGATGCCTCCACGTAGAACCCACTTAAAAATACTGTCTAAGAAGTTTCCCAACTCTCCCACCCACCAGCAAGTACAGGTTAACTAAGGGTTGGTAAACAAGTACAACTTTCAGTGGAGCAATTCCTTAGTGAATTTTTCCTGGAGCAAAATTTATGATCTTCACAGCAGTCATATAAATTCATATACTTTTTATGAAAGAAAAATCTATTTCAAAATATCACTAAAGCAATGCTTAGCTGGGCACATTTTTTTAATCTTGTCCTAGTGAGTTATGTCTTCACCTGTTTCCTCACCAAAGATGACACCATGCAATAAAGACAGGTTTGGTTTTTTTCAGTAAGAACTCTATGCAAAAAGGGTAAAATATTTATTACCAGAGGGAACACACTTCTTCAGTACATGTCTGGGTGGTCACTAGCATCCATTTTGCCTCAATTGTACTATGCAGGAATTCGACAGACTTCTGTAATTCCCTTGAACCACTAATTTATTTCAATCAAAATGTAACTTCAAACGCTAAAACCTTTTTTTTTACTATAAAATTTTAATTGGTTAGGTGATCTTCCCTTATGCCCCTTCATAGCATACTTCAGGGTTGGGTTTACTGGAGTAAGCAAAGTTCTTCCCTTGCTTTAACATCACTCAATGCAATCAACTCACAATACCGTTTAAACAAGAATGGCCATGAAGCTGCAGAGATCTCTCCTCAACCACTTCATGATAATTCATCTCGGAGGCCTGTATTGCACCTCTGGAACATCTGAGAACAGACTAGTTGTAATTAGTTAACATCGTAGCAAGACAACTGAAACATACATCCTTCCTTCTCTTTAGAACATTTTCCTCTAATCATTAGTGTAATGATTTATTATTAATAATTTATGATATTCACAAGCTCAAACCTAACCCCATCGATGCTATAGCTCATCGCTGCATCCAACCCTGCACCTATGGAATTTCAGTGTGGAAAATCAGAAGGAGAGAGAGTTGTAGACAGATAAATATAAAAATATGTTTGTTTGTAGATGTAAATATATGAATTGTGTATCTACATATACAAGTATTAATTTGTAAAATTTAGAATTTAAAAAAACACTGCCTTCTTTAAATGTTTAAATAAATAATGTTATCTCTGAACACCAGTACCACTCTTTAATGGTTCTCTTAACTAATAGTAAATGTAACTCAAGGCATGTGAATACACAAAGGCCATTATTACTGCATCTGAACATCTGTTGTTGCACCAGCTTTTGGGTATCATTAATTTCCCACTTACAGATTACAAAACATTACATTACCTTTAATGGCTCATCAAAATTATGAGCAATTGTTGTAACCATATCTGCACTCCCAGGAGTCTAAGCACATCATGGTTTACACAGCCATCAAGGAAACAAAGCAGTACAAAAGTTCTGAAGGAGAATGAGTTTGATCTCCATATACCTGAAGAGTTTTTTTCATATAGGGAAGAAGAGCACGGAAGAAAGATGTTTTAAGTCTTTCTCCTTTGACAGGTTATTTAACACATCGCCCTCTCAGAGTCTGTTATAAATTAGCTGTATTTAACAATGACAAAATAGCCTTCATTAATTTGATTTTCCCAAGTTCAGCTTGGTCTCTGGGCTGTTAATGAAATCTAGGAAATGTTCCCTATAAAATTTGCACAATGCTTCCAAAAGTGAAGTCCAGCTTACGCACACATAATGGTGTTGCTCTGGTGAATCTCAGGCACAACTTTTTTAAAGCCCCCAGTGAAGCCTGAAACAGGACATCCTAAGTGCTCATGTTTCCACTGGCATACCACATTTACAGTCACAACCACAATTAGCTCTGCACTTAGCTCCAAGGTGAGCTATTGCATATTGAAAAGAGCCACGTATATTTGCCATCTTAGATATATGTTATCCCATATCAGCAACTCTTGCGTGTCACTCCCTTTCAGACTTCCCTACAGCACGTTTATGTGCTCTGTCATCAGATTAAACAGCTTCTCCTGTTCAAGTCTCTGATAGCACATCAGCTTAGTTTGCTCCCCATTTAACTGCAGGCCATCACCCCCTAGACCATCCAAACTCCACGAAGGCTGCTCCAGCTCCAGGCTCCTAGCAGGAGCGATCCAGTTGGCTCCATTTAACCAGGCATGGCTGACAGGACAATTTTTTCTGGAGGATGCTCCAAATAGCAGGATTATTGGCTCTAACATATGGCCTCAGTGCAGCCTGTGAACTCATGTAAGGCATCAATTCATTATTCCACGAACTTCAAAGTGGAAAAAAGCACAAAGATGAATCATAACTATGCCTCAGGGGAGAAGTGGTCACACAGGACCTAGAGAAGATGCTGACTGAGTGCTATGCAGCGTGCACATGAGCTAGCTTGCACCATTTGGGACTGGGACTCTCACCCAGGTGCTACCCACAAAACCAGAATATGCATATGTCTTCTCTACTTTTGAATAATTTCTGGGTCTTTTCTTTCCATCCTTCTTAAGTTTGCCAGTTTTCTTTCCCTTTATCCTCAGTGCAGGCACAATGACAGCATCTCTCCCTGTGATCATGCAGGGTGCAGACTCCTTGCCTGCCTCACTGCTCTGTCTGTCCACAGCATTTTTCAGGGAGGAAATTGCATCAGGTCTGTTTCTATCATTTTCAGAGAAACAAGATTTTAAAGATGTTTTAACGAGCAATCAAGTTACACCAACAAAAAGATAGATTTCTCTAGTTTACTTGTCTTCCCAAAAGGAAAAAAAAAATGTCTAAGGCTCCTAAAAATGGCAAAAACAGGTCAACCTAAAACTAGCATTACAATTATCTACAGGAAAGCCCCAGATACTCTGAGGGAAGTCTCCTGGGGTAAGACTACCCAAACACCAAGTAGAAGTAAAATGGGCAAATGGGGTTTATTTCCTAATTTGGTTTGTGGTTGGTTGGTTTGTTTGTTTTTCCAGTTCTCCCTCTTCCTCTCTCTACGGTCTAAAAGAGAATCACTTTATCATAACTTTTCTGAAAGCTCATTGTGCTTGTTAGTGGCTGCTTTTTGCTTTAGCTATTGGTTGTACTGCTGTACTGGACAGGCTCCTGTGCTTGCCATGTGCTTGCCGTGGGACTTGTTTGCCTTACTGCAAATTAAAGGTGAAGGGCCTGTGGCTGTGGTGGAGAATGTTCTGGTTTTGGCTGGGATGGAGTTAAATTTCTTCATAGTAGATTGTATGGGGCTGTGCTTTGGGTTTGTGCTGAAAATAGTGTTGATAACGCAGGGGTGTTTTAGCTATTGCTGAGCAGCGCTGACACAGAGCCAAGGCTTCTCTGCTCCTCACCCCACCCCGCCAGTGAGCTGGCTGGGGGAGCACAAGAAGCTGGGAGGGGACACAGCTGGGACAGCTGACCCAAACTGACCCAAGGAGTATCCCATACCATATGGCATCATGCTCAGCATATAAAGCTGGGGGGTGAAGAAGGAAGGTGGGGAACATTTGGAGTGGTGGCATTTGTCTTCCCAAGTAACCATTATGCATGACGGAGCCCTGCTTTCCTGGGGATGGCTGAACACCTGCCTGCCCGTGGGAAGTAGTGAAATAATTCCTTGTTTTGCTTTGCTTGTGTGCACAGCTTTTGCTTTACCTATTAAACTGTCTTCATCTCAACCCGTGAGTTTTATCATTTTTACTTTTCCAATTCTCCCTCCCATCCCGATGCCAGGGGGGTGAGTGAGCGGCTGTGTGAGGTTCAATCGCCAGCTGGGGTTAAACCACAACACACTGAATCCTCATGCACCTATAAACTACTGGGGGAGAGACATCTCTGAAGAAATCCCTCTTTTTGCCTATCAAGTGCTGTGCTGCTTATTAGAAAATCATGTGTTGAACTAGGCTGACTTTTACTGTTGCTATGGCTCGGTACTCGAAAGACGCTGGCTTCTCTCACAACAGGAGTTGGATTACATGGAAGTATGCCCATCTTATTTCATGGCAGCTGACTTTCTAGCAACGCAGGTCATTCAGAAACAAGTGTCCTCTTGGGAATACAGTGAAGTTTGGTAGATGCTGGGTTTTCTAAGCTAGGAATCAATGGAGAGAATTAATGAAAGCCAGGAGCTACTGTAGACATTCTCAGCAGAATTTCTTATCACTCATTTGTGTTGCTGGGACCAGCCAGAGCATGAAAGTTTATATCAACTTAATGTTCCTCATTCCCCTCATTCCTTCTTCTCTAGGATTGGTTCTCCTCCTCCCCAGAGGTGAACATCAGTAAACAGAAGCCAGCTATTTCTAAGGCAGACCTGGAACACCAGACTTGCTTACCAGGGATTTTGTGTCTTTTTTTTTAGGGGGGGTATTGGTTTTTTGTGAGTTTTAGGGTGTTGTGGTTTAACCTGGCAAGCACCTGAACACCACACTGCCATCCACTCACTCCTCTGCAGTAGGATGGCGGAGAGAATTGGAAAAAAGGTAGAACTCGAGGGTTGAGACAAAGACAGTGTAATAGGACAGAAAAGGAGGGGAAAATAATAATAATGACAAAAGAATATACAAATTGTAACATACAGTGCAATTGCTCACCACCCACTGACCAATGCCCAGCCAGTCCCTGAGCAGCAGGCTGCCACCCCCCAGCCAGCTCCCCACAGTTTCATTGTTCAGTGTGGCAGCATATGGTCTGGAATGTCCCTGTGGTCAGCTGGGGTCAGCTGTCCGGGCTGTGTCCCCTCCCAGCTTCTTGTGCACCCCCAGCCTGCTCACTGGCAGGGCAGTGTGAAAAGCTGAAAAGCTCCTGACTTGGTGTAAACATTGCTCAGCAACAACCAAAACATCAGTGTGTTATCAACACTGTTCTCATACTAAATCCGAAACACAGCACTGCACCAGCTACTGAGAAGAAAATTAACTCTGTTCCAGCTGAAACAGGATGGAGGGTGTGTGCGTAGTTTTTTTGTTTTAATTCATCCAAATGAATCAACTTTCTGTTTATCTTGTATTCATTTACTTATTTCTAGCTGTCTAGGGGATGAGGCTGAATGGGTGTGCCAGGAGGAAGGAAATAATTTAAAGTTGAATAGCATCTCTTTTGATGAAATTTATCTTTAACAAGTTACCATTGTGTGTTTCAGTATCATGTGTACTCACCTATACTTAAAACTTTGTGAGAACCTATTCCCTTCATATGCGCTACAATCACACGGACACACACACAGACGCAAAGACACAGAGACACAGACAGAGACACAGAAAGACACACATGCACACACACACACGCGCGCTCGCGCGCAACCAGGGTAATTACTTATCAAAAATGCTTAGACAGAATCTGAGCATTTTGCAGTCCAGGATGGATTTATCTGCACAACCCATCTTGAAACCACAGAATGCTATTATCTCTCCTTTCTCTGTCAAGGGAAGGGAAGAGCCCACCCCAGCAGAACATGTTACAGGAACTGGCTTTGAGATCTTCATCTCCCTGTTGACCCATGAGGGCATCTAAAGAGCCAGATTAAATTAGCTACCTAATCTCTGAAGGGCTAAGATTATGTGAGATGACTCCCATTCACTGTTACTTGTATCAACTCATATAGGAAGACTCTAATGAACTCTGATTACATGGGTCATAGGTTAATGATCTAGCCATTAAATTACCTTCATTCTTTGTTTAGTCTCTGACCTTTGCTAGCATTTCTGGCTATTAGCACATTATAAATATTAAGCATCAGTAAATGCCTCCTTTTGTATTGAAAAATCCTACAGGCCTTTCATAAGGTAGTTGACAGGTGACAAAAACCGGGCCAGTTGAGCCTGTCCATGCTCTGCTTTTGGTAACACAGTAAGGCAAACCCGCCTTCCTAGGTTCATAGGAATACAGGATGATTCAGGTTGGAAGGGACCTCAGGAGGTCTCTAGCCCAACCTGTTGCTCAAAGCAGGGTCAGCTGTGGGCCAGATGAGTTTGCTCAGGGTTTTATCCGGTTTGGTCTTGAAAACCTCCAAGGATGGAGGCTGCACGATTCAGTTCAGATATTCTGAACAATAACAATCACTATTTACAAGACAACATAAGCATCTCAAAATAGACAAAGAAAAAGCTGTGTCAGAAACAGCACAACTAACTAACTCCATTTGCATAATAACTTGTGTCCTCTGTCCCCCAAATCCTTCCTGGTCCACAAGTCCCACCTCCCCCCCATTTCCAGGGCAGACTGGAGGGGGTTGGGCTGGGCTAACGCAGCCGCAGGTGTGCAGGTTGGCTCTGCACGCTCACAGCGTGACCGACTGCTGACGGGCACTACCTATAATGCCCAAGTCATTTGCCTCTGTCTCACTGAGCTGTAATTTAAGTCTTTCTATTCTACTCAGCTCCCAATTTCTGCACAACTTTAGGAACATAATATCTTTCAGACCTCTATCCTTATCCAAAATTTGGTTGAAATTGGCTAGTAGATTCAAAAGTTAAGGAGAAGCAGAGAGACTGATAGATAGACTGCAGGAATACATAAAGCCTCATTTCTTTAGGAAACCAGTCTGAAAATCCAATTATTATATGATTTCTGTACAAGACTCCAGAACCTTGAAGCTGAGAAAAATGCAGAAAGCAGGATGTTTCCACAAACCAAGCAGACTTTCAAACTTTTTTGGCATTAAAATAGCATTATTTCCATTGCAAATTTGCTTCTCAGTGGCATGGAAGTTACATCAGTTTCCCCTGTTATGCAAAGACATTAATCCTACTTTAAATGTCTGTAGGCTTTTTAATCCAGCATCCCCAGTGTGCTTACAATAATTAAGTATGCCATGTAATGCTCCAATGAGCAAAGTATGATTTGTGGGGAGAGGTAATATCTTTTATGAGACTAACTGATACAGTTGGGGGATAAATCAAACAAGCTTTCAGGCTTACAAGCTTTTTTTTCCCCAGGTTATTCACGTAGTTTGACAGTGGCTGTGTGCCTCACACCTTTCCAAAATAACTGCCTTAAACTGAGTAATGTATTAACACTCCAAGGAAATTGGGATTATTGCCGAGAGAATGGGGATCAGCTATCCCTTCCAGGTGTCAGGGCAGTTTCCATCAGATAATACGCGGAATTCCATCATTTTTTTTCCTCCCTACAGACTAATACACAGTTAAAGACCCCAATAAATATGCATGCCCTTCCTAATTGTTCAGGACTATTATGCTTAAAGATAGAAAAGGCAGGCTGAAAGCAATGCAGCATTAAATGGCAGAAATCCTGGAAAGAAAAGGATAAAATATGTGCAGCTCTCTGTTCTCCAGGCTTCCCGCTGCTCTAATGATGCAAAGATCACTGCTGTGGACAATATGAAATTGCAGACAATACATAAGAAGCTCGAGTTGGAAATTACAGGTCTATTGAAGATATTTAATCTGTTTAAAAAGAAGCCACAGACTTTCCAGCTGAGTTAGGCAGACGAACTGGTTTGCCTGTACTGCAAAAGAAAAAGGAGAGGGAGAATAATGCAGACATCAACCTATCATAGTGTAAAGCGAAAATTTTAAACTATGAGAATTATGATGATCAATAATAGCTGAACAATTGGAAATATTTTAACTGTTTTCAAATATTTTGTTTCAGCTTTGATTCCTGTATTTTCTGTCTTCAAGGAAACAAAAAATACCTTAACGCTTGAACTTTCAATAACAATACGGAAGCCAAAAGTGAGATTAAAAATTTAATTTTAAAAAGGTCAAAAGAAACTATGTCAATATCTTCTTTAATAAAAATTAAGAATTAGGAAATAACAAGTTTTTTTCACATTTTCAAGTAAAATATACATTTTTTAAAAAACAGTTGCAATCAGCCCTAGGGTTTCATTAGGTCACTGTTTCTGGGTGATGTGATGACTGAAAGCAGCCAGTTCATCATCAGGGCCTCTATTTTAAGTGGGCAAGTCAAGCTACCTTCCAGAGAGGCAAAACTGCCCATAGTAAAGGTGAGATTTCATTTGGGGACTGTTCCTCAAGTGCTGTGGGAATGATGTACTGCTTGTGCCTCCAGTGATAATTCCCTGTCCAAATTATTGGATGTGTCTGGGCAGATATTCAGGCTACAGTTGACAGACAGTGGCCCCCTTCATTGGAAACCAGCGCAGAGGAAGGAGATGATACCATCCCAGGTTCTAACCTGACTTGATGTTATGACATGTAACCAGTGGTCCGTAATGGCTATACCCCCAGTGTCTAAGCAACTGAAGAAGGGACAAGCCATGGTTCTGCTCATGAACAGGTCTTGTCTCTCACTTACACCTATTGTATCTCTGTACTTCCTTTTTTCCCCCTGATCTAAACTCCAGCTCATCTCACTGTGTTTATGGACTTGTGATCCTTTGTGAGCACCTATGGCAGTCTGAGGAAAGAGAGGGGGTATCATGAAGGACAAAGGAAGCAAATGACTAGGATGAAAACACAAATGGAATCCCTTCTTAGCAGCCATACAAGCTGAAGGTCATGGAAATATGGCATTAGTTCTCGGCAAGTGCTGGTGACTACAGACTCACAAAGTCAGCGGCTGAGCTGCTCTGTTGTTCATTCTGCAGTTAGTGAGCTTGGACCACCATATGGCTTCATGATGCTCAACATACTCCTGGCTCCTCCAGTGCACAGTGGTCCAGAGCTCCTGGAACGGGCTGTTTGCTCCTGCTTCTGATAGACAGTGGCTTGTAGGTCTATGCCCTGCCTTTGCACAGCAAATAAGTAAAGGTCAATGCACATGTCTAATAGTGGTTTTTCTCAGATAAAACATTAAGCTGGAAGGAGCCATTTCATGGGCAAGGTGTCACAGTTCGCCAGTTCCCGCTTTACAGGTATGGGCTCTGGTGGCAGTAGCTGCCTGTGTTAGGACTGGCTGTTTGGGTGTTTTCCCTTTTCTCATGTTGCAGTTCAGCCTCTCCTCTCCCTTTGCCCACGCTGGCTGTCTCCCTCCCCAAACTATCAACACAAAGCGCAGGCATCTACTCCCAACCCTGAGGCCTTGGTACACTGCCATAAACCACAGTCTGCAAGTCTAAAATAGCTCTAGACCCAGAAGTGCCAGGTCTGGGGCAGCTACTAGCTCTGTCTTTGCTAGTGAACGTCTGAGAACACCCTAACTGCAGTACCTAAATGCAATCTAAGTACAGCAATATATGCTGACACACCGATTACCCATGGTTAGTACCAGGACTTTGAACTTGGCAAGGCCACCTAAATCACTTTCTCACTTGTGAAACATACAGCTTTCTAAATCACAATGATCCCTCCTGGCCTCTTTCTTTGAAAGATGTTATTGAAAGTGCCAGCTCCAGGCAGAACCAAGGGATTAAGCGGGGTGTTAGCAGCTGGCAGGAGAGGTGCCTGCCTGTCTCCTGACTTGTGAACAGTTTGTGGCATGGTGTTATACCAATAGTCGCATTTTACAGTGTATCACCTGCGGCGGGCTGGCCCATGCCGGGGGCAGGTGCCCCCCTGCCCGGTCTGTCCCTGCCCTCCTCAGCCGGGCAGGGGGGAGAGAATGGAACGACAGGCCCGTGGGTCGGGGTGGGGGCAGGGAGAGATCGCTCCCCGGTGACCGGCACAGGCAAAACCCAGCTCTGCCCCGGGGACAGTCAGAGCGGGCCGGTGAGAAATAAAGCCGAACCCTAAAGCCCCTCCCGCAGCGCTCCCTTCTCCCCGGGCGCAGCTCGGCTCCTGCCCGTCCCTGCCCCCTCCCAGCAGCAGCGCAGGGCTCTGGGCAGCGAGGGCCGCGCTCAGCTCATCGCTCCTCGTCTCCCCCGCTCCTCCTTCCTCTCCCTCCCTGCCGCAGCGCGTCCCCCCCGCGGGCGCAGCCCCCCCGGCCCGGCCGGCCCCAGCCCCCCCGCCCCCGGGGGCACAGGCCCTGCCCCAGCCCGGCCCCGGCCCGGGCTCCTCCCCGCGGGGCCACGGGCCCTGCCCGGAGCCGCCCCGGCGCCGCTGCCCGCGGGTCACGGCCCCCTGCGGGCACCCCCTGCCCCGGGGGGGGCCCTGCCCGGGCTGCGGGGGGGGAGCCGCTCCCCCGGGGGCTCCGCGGGCCGGGGGCGCCGTGGGCTGGGGGGGAATCTCTGCTCCGGGCCGGGAGCGGCTCCGGCCCCTCCGGCGCTGCCCGGGGGCTGCAGGGCCGCGGCTCCCGCACATCCCGCTCCTCTCCCGCTGCACGTTGCTGTGCGGGTTGTTCCCGCTTCTTCAATACGGTCTCTCAGAGGCGCTGCCGCCGGCGCTGAGGGGCTCGGCCTGGGCCGCCCGCGGGGCCATCCTGCAGCGTTGGGTCCATCCCAGCCGTGTGTCCATCCCAGCAGCGTGTCCATCTCGTGGCTCCGTGTGACACAGGGGAAGCTTCTGGCACCTTCTCACGGAATCCACCCCTGTAGCCCCCCCACTACCAAAACCTCGCCACACAAACCCACTACAGTGCAGAATGGTTTGGATTTTACTGTGAGAAGTTATTCCGTATGCCATAGGAACTGACTGGTCAGGTTTCTTGTTACAGGACTAAGAGGTGCCCCTGGAAGATTCCGTCCTCTGGATGTTTGAATAGGTTACGGCTGAATGAATGGAAAGAAAGGTATGCAGGCACAGTGCTGCGGAAAACTCATAGCAGGGGTGGAGCACAAAACAGCAGCAAAAAACCGACAACTTTCTCAGCACTCTTTTACCGTTGCAGAGTGATTTCCTATCTTATGCAAATACCCTCAAGGTGTGCATAGAAAGATTTCTTTTCACTGACACCTTGAGAGATTTATAATCATCCTTTCACAAATCTGAATGTCTTGTCACAGCAATTTGAAAATTTAGTAGAGAAAATGCCTCTATCACAGCACCTATTCCAGCTTGCTGTCTTCTACAGTGAACTCCAGACCATCACATTCCCCTACGTTACGAGTCTCACAGCACAGCCTTTCAGGTCTTGTTTGCTTGGGCTTTTTCATTGTTTGGTTACCGAACAGCCACATATTTCAGATACAGTTGTAATCTGAAAGGAGATCTCCTAAAATGACATAGTGAATTACATGTGACTTAATGATGGCAAATTGGATTCGGTGCACTTACAAATGAGATAGACGATTTTATACATGAAAGGCTGAAAACTCAGCCTGGCATTCAAAATCCAAATTAGACTTTGTCATCCTCACATGAAGAGGGTTGGAACAATCTTCTCTCCACGTCCATGGTTTGTACAGGAAGATGTGGTGGGTTTCACATGCAGTAATAAAGACTGTGGCAGGTCACTGTGAAACACTTTTGATGAAAAGGAGGTGAGTACTCTGAAAAACTGGCTTAAGGGGGAGTCTCCATCACTGCAGGAGTTTATGAACAGGGTAGTCAAAAATCTGGCAGCAAAAATGGAGGTGTGGGTCACCATGTAGCACGTCAGGGAAATTATCTAAATGATCTCTTGCATGGAGTCCCATCTGGCCCCATTCTCTGTGATATGGGTTATTAATAATGAAGACTCTTCAGCCATATAAAGATGTCCCCATAATAAAAACCTATAATAAAGCCAAAACCACACCCAAGGCTACCACTGTGTCTTCAGATGGTATCACCCATTCCATTCTTTCCTCTTTGGTAGTCAGTCTGCATACCAAGTAGCCACTTCTTTTCTTGAATGGGCAACGTGTTTCATGGTGCCCCTCCATCTCATTCTGTGTAATTTTCTTCCTCAAAAATGCTTTTTCCCCACTCATGCTCTGATCTGAGTTATAGAGATTGGAGCATAAAGCAGACTATACTTTGTGTTTTACCCTTGTTATATATTTATTTTCTCACATTAAGAAGAAACAAAGCTTTTCCAACAATGTTATTGTTAGTAACACCAGAAAAGTGGCACAATAGAAGTTTTATGGGAACGTGCCTGGTAACGTAACACCTATCCAATAGTGCACACCAAACTGTGTAAGAAAAACACTCACTGAATTGCATGCTAGGGGATTGGCAGATATACTGTAGTGGTGCAGGGGCTTAGATGTGCTCTTCAACCACAGACCTCCAGAATCCAGCCCTAATGTATTTTGGGTTAGAGGGGACCCTGCCCTTCAGCTGCATCTTTGTGCTTCAGTCTACTCATCCCTCCTTGGGCTATACTGGCTGAAGCCTCTGGCCTGAAGCCTGTGCTCCTCTCCCTGTGCTTCTTAAATTTTGGGTTTTCTCCCTTCAATAATTTTTCCACAGAGCACAAGATTTCCCATAGAGTTTCAATTTCATGTGCCTAACTCATATTCTTAACACAATGGGGGAAAATTTCAGGGTCACCGCTGAGCTCCCGTGGGGAATCAGTAGGAACAGGAATGTTACTATAATTTGTTACTATAGTTTTGACCTTTGAGAATTGTTCCGTCTTGGTCCTTGTAACTATATTGAAACTTGCCAAGTGCACAGTGTAGTTCAAAGGAAGAACTTTGTCTTTCCTGGAACCTGAAGCCCATCAGGACAGCGTCTAATTACCATTGCACAGCAATAGGAATTGGCAGGTTGTGTTCCAAACTCTTTAAATATCCAGCCATAATATTTGACCTGATGACTCTGTGAGATGGATTTGACAGTCTAGGCTAACCTATATGAAAAGAGAGATTTTCCCGTCTTTTAAATGTGCCATTCTTTTCATTTAATTGACTGACCCTGTTCTCCCGTTAGGGGATGCATTACAAACCTGTCTCCCAAGAGAACCTGCAACTCTTACTGACATCCCAGTCACAGGTTGTTACACTTCGCCGGGAATATGAAGATACTGGTGATCCTTCACACTGATCCTGACAATTGCTTTTCTTGAGACTTGCAACACATTAAACAGATTACTTTTAATTTTCTCTCCTATTGAAATAATTGTGAGATTTTTTTGTCATCATCGATGACAGTGCAATCAGACACCAATAATAGGAAGCAATGTATAGAAAGATTTTGTGCAAACAGTAAATTGCTGGTATTTTTTATGGCCTCTGCAGAAATTTAACTGACACCCCCCACTGAAGTGTTGGTCATGAGTCAGGATTTTCCAGTGGGCTGTTCTAATAGAGGGAAAATAATTAAACTCCAAAACAGTTTATTGCCTACTGCTCTGAAATATGACCCTAATATACAGCAAACAAGAACATGGCTATAAAGAAGTGAGAATTTCATACAAAAAAAAAAAAAAGGAAAACTGGCGTTAATGTGATATTATGGTGTCACTTTAGCCTGAGAAGTTTGGGTGGCATTTCTAAGTTATATTGGCCACTTTCAGTGATACAGACGTATATGCTCAGATAATTCCTTGGCACCCTCTGTGTTGTGCAAAATATTTGGCTGCTGGCAATTAATCCACTCCAAGAAATGATGTCAGGAAATAAGTAATGTCTAATACGACGGAAGGCATTTTCAGGCAGAGTTTTTTATAACCCTGCTGCCAGGAATGGGCACTTTTGGTTCCTCCCCTCTGCCCTACATTGAAGGATTTATATTATTTATTTCCTTAAACTAAAAGTTCAAGACCATTAAGGAACTGCAGTTCATCTTAAAGATGAATTGCAAACCAGCTGTGCAGTATTTCACATTAATGATCCGGTGCATACTGAACAGCATGCAGAGAGCAGGATACCAATTCTCTCTTTGCTAAACACAGCAAAATAATGCAATCTAGAATCCAATTACCATTCTTAGAGAAGTGCAATGATTCCAGTTGTCTAAATGATAAGCTATGAATAATCAAGAAATGTAAACCTTTCCAGGCTGCAACTGAGTTCTACACAATTCACAACTCAAAGACTTACCAGTCAGAGTTCGAAGTTACCAGTCAGAGTTCAAAGTTACAGTTCCTCTGTAAAGTTGCCCAACGAACTAGTGAATATTTAAAAATTCTGTTATTTGGATTTTACAGGAGACCACATCTATCACTATGTCGTTTTGGTTTCCAGGGAAAGATAACTGCTGGCTAGGAATTGTTTCAGTCCTTAATGAATTTCCTATTTGAGTTATTAATGTGCATCAAGTGTGAGTTACAACATCATGTGTAACAGCTGAAATCTGGCTTTTAAATCATCAGTGGTTAACAAATAGCTTTTAGGCTAATTAATGAGAGCTAAGGAAAGGATTGTTTCTTACCCTGTATCTGATAGGAGGTGGGATCAAACAGGCTGCAGAATAGATCTTCATGCCAGGGCCAGATCTTTGGCTGCTAAAGTAAGAGGAGAGTGGCCAGGGACTCAAGAAATGTCTTTACAGTGTGAGCATATTGATGTTAAGATCAAACTTGCGGTTTTATTCTGTTTTGTTTCCAATTAAAAACAACTAACAACCTACACAAAATGTTAAGATAGAGTGAGAGAAGTCTCTTACTATTAAAAAAAAATACAGACAAGGGAAACTACACTGTTTCTCTTTCTGAGTTGAACTATTATTTCGAAGAGGAAATGCATCTGTAACGCATCGAGCAATCCTTTGTTGTGCATATGTGGTTAGAAGGTCATGTAACAGTGCTGAGTCTGTAGATTGCTCAAAAGAGTGAATAGGAGGAGGTAACTGCTGTGGATTTGTCTCTGTAAGGCAATGGGAAGAGGGGAAAGCGGCTTTCCTGTCAGGTGCCCCATATCCTTGTATTTCCATATCTTGAAGTTCACTGAGCTGAGCTGCAACGGTCTGCCAAGAATAACAGCATGACTCTCACACAACAATTTCTTTTAAGGCAGCAAAAAGCAAAGGAGTTTTTCCTGGTTTTGCAACACATTTGCTTATCGGTACTTCTAACATGTATCAGGCCAGGCAGATAACCAGACATTTGACTTTCCGATTATTAACATGAACTTCTTCCAGTCTCAAATTCTTTCTGACCCTCCAATAGCAATTTTCTCTCCAAATACAGTGAGAAAATCCCTGACTTTTTCAGATGCACAAGGTCATTTTTTTCATAGGAGTTGCTTATGAAGCCACCGATATGTGGTTGTTTCCACTGCTGTATAATCAGATCAGGCCATGGATACATAGGACTGAACTCCTTCAGGAGAGAGATGTTTTGGAAGAGATGAAGAGTGACTCACAGATTCAGGCACCAAAACCAGCCAAAGCGGTACGTGCATTTCAAGTGAAAAGCAGTTCACCATGTGTCTCAGCACTTTGCCAGACCAGGACAACATTGTGATGATGCTGATTAGACTCCCCTGGTGACCTCTGTGGCCAGCAAAGCTATTTCAATCTTCTTCAAGAATAGCTCAGTGCTGTGTGAGACTTCATCGAGGTCTCCGTGCCCATGTGCCCTACCCACAAGCAGGATGCTCTGCAGGCACGGTACATACCCTTGTACATACCAGCCTTTTGGCATCTGAAGGTACTATTCCCTGTACGGAGAGTGTTTTAAAGGGAAAGCAGCAACTTAAAACATCTTTAAAGAAAAATAAGATTGCGGAGGAATATATAACAGTCTGTGATTGCTAGATTGTGTGGAAAACATAACTAAAGCCAAACAATTGTTTCTTTAAAAGTTACGTAAATTCTCTAGTGTCTGAATTGATTGCTGCTTTCATCACACTGCTTTAGCTTTAATAGGTTTGCTTTTCAATTATTAAATCTCACAGACCTTTTCATTTGATTCTGCTAAGGCACTGGGAAGCCCAAGGACTGTTCAATAGCAGCTCGGGCATTTGTTAGCAGACCCACATCCCTCCTTGCCCTGCCCCTGACTGCATCTCTCTCTGAGACCCATCCTCTCAACACCCCTCTTACCTGAAATGCATCCCTTGTGCAAAAAAAACCCCCAACACATCCTTCTGAGAAAAAGGGATTTAGAACCACCTTCTGAACATGGCTGTCCTACAGGAGGAAACATCTTGGCATCAGACCACAAAGGCATTCAGAGTACTTGCAGGTGTCCCAGGAAAGCAGCGCCACATGTGCTGCTGGTATTGGTTGGTGCTGTTTATTCTGAAGTAAACAATCTTTAGACTCGCTCTCTCCTGACGTGTACATGCACGGCCTCCCCTCCCTTTCCCATGGGATGCATCAAGGGCAGATGCAAAACCAGAGGGCATCTGAGCCTGCGCCAAAGCAGGAACAGGAGCCCTCTTCAGAGTCCAACCATGATCGCCTGCTTATCACCTGGAGAGCCATCACTCTCCACAAACCAAGCTGACTGTAAACTGCTCCTGACAGTTTTAATTTCTCCAAGGGATGTCTCTTGGACAGTCTCTCCATATCTCCTATTGACTTTTATGAAGGGCATCACACTTTTTTGTCATGGAGTGGGAAGCTCAGAAAGTATAATGGAGGTAGAAAAATATTCAGATAAAGAAAATGTGAAGAACCTTTTTATAGATAATTAATTTCTTCAATTAAAAAAAAAAAAAAAAAAAAAAAAGAAAGGACAAAGATAAGCTCCATAAAAAACAGGTTTGAAGTAACTGAGCAGTAAACCAGTACAATCCCCATGTGCGCTTCACTGTTGCCTTTGGACTTCTTGGTCATACACTGGGGATGAAGCTGACACTCAAAAAGCAGATAATGAAACAAGGAACATGGCAAAGGGTTGTTCTGAAGAACAAAGGAAGCGGGAGGTGTCCATGAAGGTTTGGTTGATTTGGAAGAGATGTAACTGTGGAACAGGTTTCAGTAGCCATGTGGAGCTTATACAAATACTGAAGAGCCTGAAAAACATTTCCCTGCTGCCACAGGGAAATAAAGATACCACCAAAAGAGTGTAGTACATTAAAAATTGACATGGACAAGAAGTTGTTTTCTTCATAGGCTTCAATTAGCTATTAAGGAAACGGCAATGATTATACTTCCTCTCTCCTTTTCTTTTGCCTGCTTCATTTCCGGGGTCATGCATTGTCCTCTTCACTGTGTTTTACTTACTTCAGCAGCCCTTATTTCTCCTGGGGAACTCAAAAAAGGCTGTTTTACATGGAAAAGGTGTTAACTGAGCAAAACATGAACACGATCCTTTGCTGTGGAAGGAAAGATGTTTCTTTCTGCAGACAAAGGTTCATTTATGTACCTGCCGTGCACCTACAGAGTGGGAAGAGAACAACATAAGCCGTGGAGCTCAGTTGTGTGGCCATGCTCCTCACCCGGGCACACCTGCCAACAGGGTACTTCAAAAGGAGCGGCTGAACTTATGAAATCCTCTTTTTAGATCATAACTATTTTCTCTTAATTCATAATTTCACAGATGTTTACTCTGGAGACTGAATGTTCAAAAAATGTTAAGGTTCCAGAAAATATTGGAGAGCAAATGGAGACAAGGGAATAGGACTCAAATTTAAGTTCAACTTGATTTCCTGCAGCACAACCAAGAGAGGTGACAGAGGAAAAATGCAAAGTGCAGGGAAACTTTCTTCACACAATGACAAAGGAGTAAAACCAGAACAGTTCCTTCTTTTACATTTTCTGCTGAGAAATGTGTTGGGTGGCATTAACTAGCACAAGTGGATGAGATGTTTAAGTGTATATGGAGTTAAAATCTCTGAGGCTTTTGAGATGCTTCAGTGAAAGATGGTCTGGAAAGGTTTAAGGATAAGACAAGTAGGAGCACAAAACCAGTCGTGATGCAAGTTGTTACACACTTAGTATTGATTTCTCTGCCAGATTAAATCTGTTAAACAGCAGAGGCAACAACTGTCATGTCATACCGCGTATTTCTAATTGAACAAAAAAACCTTGGATAAAACTGGCTGCTGTGATTCTGGGATCATCAGAAGGATAGCAGGAGAATTTGTGAACTTGAAGCTGGTTTTCATGACATCCACTTGAGCCTGGATGTGAAGAAAAGCTAGTCATTGTTCTGGACTCCATGAGTTCTGTGTAGGTTTGGAATTTGCAAAACAGTTCATCCATCTACAAACCGTGTAGTTCGCTTCCTACAGCAAACCTCTCCCTTCCTAAAAGAGTGGGAGTCCATAAAAAATTCAGTAAGAATATCAGTAAATTCTATAGGTACTTTATGATGTAAGAATCATTTGCTTTCTGGCTGAGGGAATACAGCTGATTGAATGAAACTTTAAATCTCTTACTTAAATCTGCTGCAGTTCCTTGGAGATAGACCATGAATTTTAGTGGGTGTTGGATTAGCTCCTAAGGGACTAATTTCCAAGACAGTAAAAGATGCAGTGCTGATTTGTGTGGGAAACATGCTGCCCAGGTGAATGAGAGCTATTTTGTTATACGACCAGAGATCTGTATGCTACATTGCTACATGGTGATGAAACGATTGTAGGAGACAAAAAAACAGGGACTACAACCTCCTTTACCTTGCCAACTGTAACCACAGATAAGGCTTTCCAACCTGATTTTCATGACATCTTGGGCCAAACCCTGCAGTCCTTGCCTAGTTAGCATTCAGCTAATGAGCTCTCAGAGGAATCTCTAGGTAAGAAAATGGCAAAGCCAGGCTGGAGAGCCGGTTGTCTTTTAACCACATTTTCTCATTGAAATCAGCTTCGCGCTTCACTCGTGTGGCGTTTGGCACTCCTGTCAGCACACAGCAGGGAAGCCAGCTGGATGTTTGCACTGTGCATCCCTGTCTTCCTCAGTTCTTCATGCACGGGGGACAGATGTCTTTGCAAAGCAATTGCAACCGAGTCTTGTAGCAAAAGCAGGTGATACAGTTCTGGGTAAAGGCTGCAGATCTGACCTGTCAGTCCCCTTTCAGCTGGTTAAAAGTTTGGTGAATGCATCACCTGTGAGAACCGGGCAGATGGCAAGTTTTATTATTTCAATTTGTCTTATATTTCATTATCTCATTAACTTTTTAATTTGACTACTCTAATAAAATAATCAAATTTTATGAAGCTTGTTTTTCTGCTGGGTAGGCAAACATCACAGATATCAAAATGTAATAAGAAGACAAATACTCAGGATTATCAAGACACCGTGTATCCATAGTGATTTCATTTCTAATGCATTAAAGTTACAGTGCTTTAGGCTAGTTTAACTGTTCAAACACATTAGAAGGAGTGCTTCAGATAACTCCATCTTGGGAACAGAGAGGTATTTCAGAAAGTGATGTGTTCAGGGAGCTTAAAAAGCAAAATGTGTCGTCATGAACAGTTTTAATAGGGGATCTGAGATTTAGGTATTCTGGAGGTAAAGCTAATTTAGTTTTCTAACAATTTTGTCATATTTACTGCTCAAATTTCTTTAAAAAAGATATGAAGAATAATTTGGGAGGGCATATTTCTTGCTAAAGCCAGTGATTTTCATTTTTCAACATACAAACTTTATACCTGGTGGAGATGAGGAACAAATCTTTGCCTCTATATTCTCTGAAAGAGGAAAATTATTTTGTAGTAATTTTTGCTCTCTTCTTTTGGTGGCAATGTTTATTAACAGGCTAGGGAACCCTGATGGACCCAAGCAAAGCTTAATAATGTCTGACAAGCCGCTTACAGTAAAACTGGTTAATGTCACCTTTGCTTAGCTCAGATGTTTTAACTTCACTTGCCCCTTAGCCTATTATGTCAAAGAGGTAACAATAAATATTTGGGAAAGAAAAATAAGCTCCATTTCTGTGTTTAAATGGAAGAAAGCAACACAATAAAAATAACCAGTCGATTTTCTATACACTGTATAAAGCAGAAAGTCATCTTTTTCCAGCAAAACTCCATACAGATAGACAATCCTACAGCATTTACGCCATGAAAACTGCCCACAGGGCTGGAGATGCACCAGCAAAGTTGCGTACGATTAATTGTCTGTTCTAAATGAAGCTGGAAAGCCTTTGCAGGTTCAATGAATTCCACTATTTCTGTCACATAGGATTCCCTGCCGGATGGGTAAGGAAATTGCAATGAAAGACAGCCGAAAATGTCCCAGATTACTAGTCTTGACTCTGTTGTCTTCAAAGATGGGAGGAGGGAAGATGGAAAAGAGAAAAACAGCGAAGGAGCAAGACACCATGAACTTCAGCTTCTTGTTTTTCTGCCTGTCCTTGTGGGGAGAGCTTTCAAAGGAAATTGCCCTACTAAAGGTTAGTCTGTATTTTATGCCATGGTGTATTGTAAACAATTGAAATAGATTGTAGGATACTAAAATTATTGTAGTGAAGAGCATAGTAGGCATCCTATGTCGAAATGGATAATTTCAATATTAATAAATGGAAAAAGTAAGTTATAATTAAGCAGTTGTCATAACATTAAGGTCAGGTGCATTCAAAAGAAGGCATCCTAAGACTAACACAGATTTAAAACCTCTATTAAATATTATTTTTCTTTGATTGCCAGGATTATATTATTCCCCTTTGCAGGAAAACATAACCTAAATAAATAGGCTGTGGTTTTCAATGAGACACCACTATCTTCAACCAAAATAGCATTTCACCTAATTACAGAAAAAACGTAAATAAAAATCCTGTTCAGTCTTATGTTGCCTTTCCAGCAATACAGTACAAATACTGTGTTCTAACAGTGAAGCTTATTTCCTCCAGATTTTGATATGTGGTTATTTTCTCCTGTATATTATACCTGGAGCTGGGCTGAGCAGAGATCTGCGGCTGCGATGACAAGATGTAATTCATGAGGAAGCAAATGGCTTGTTTAGAGGCTTTTATAACCCATTTTCTTTCCTATCATTGTCGGAAGAGAGAAACTTAACTTTTGGGGCTTTGCCACCTTTGTGACCTGTTCATTGGTAAAACTATTTCCCAACTCATTTTATTAATTGCTTTATGTGTATTAATAACACATACATGTTAGAGCTGGAAACTAGCGTTTACCTTTGTGGCAGGAATTTCTCAGAATATCTTTTTTTTTTTTTTAACCTAACCCACTTCTCTGAGGTATTCCTTGAGTTTTCTCAGGTGCTTATAGAAGGTGAAACTGTTTAAAATAGGTCAAATTCCTTTATTCTCTCTATAACTATTTTTAAACTTGCTGCTTTACAATTTTATGTAACTAGCCCTTTAATATGATACGACTTTTTGTCAGAGGCTTTCTTTTCCAAAGGTGTGTCTATAACCAAGAAAAGTTACCAAATTAATATATGTGTTTTTTCCTAAAACAGTTACGTGAGTAACTCTTTATAGCATTTTATGACTGTGCCATGTGTACAAAAAGTTAATAAATATTCAGTTAAATAACGGAAGTGCAGATATATAGGACTTTCAAGGACACAGCTCAGAGATGTGGGTTCTAATTCTTAAAGATCACTACATTTCCCATCACTGTGAGGACACATAACATGATGGAACTAATCAATCCAAAAGAATGTTTTCTTGTGACTCTCTGGGTATAAAGGTTTAAACTCTTAAAAAAACCCACCTATTTTTAAGAAGACCTGTAGGTGTTTACATTGCTCAAAGAAATGAGCCTGCACTGCGATCTCAGCTTCCACTTGGCTGTTTCCAGCACCCAAACTCATTTGTCCTGAACCAGCTGCACACTGCAGTATAGACTGCACTCCAGATAATAAGAAGAGATGAGGGAAAAGGAGTAGCTTTATGACTTGCTTTTATGGCTAGTTATAATATTCATTATGTAGAAGTCCCTCTGAAGCATCCTGAGTAAAGTGTGTATAAATATTTTAATTTTCTTAGGTAGCAGTTCTCCAAAACAACTTTTTTCCCCCAAAGGTAGCATCATATCTATGGTATCTTCTATCTGTCCATGAAATTTGTCCTGCTTTTTGATAAAACCAAGCAGCAACAAATTCAGGTTTGTTTGCCTTCTGACCAAATACGTCAGGATTTATGACCTGACACTTGCAGTCTATTTGCAGTCTTGAAACTAACAGTTTCTGTTAAAGATTTTGTATAAACCACAAAACATAAAAAATGGTTATGTACATTTTTCAAAACATGTAAAGAAATAATAGTAAAGAAAGTTAGAGCACAGTTGGATTCCATAAAAATTGCTTTTTAGAGTCTTTCCTCAAGACACTTTGCTGTAATAAATACTATTTTATGACCAAAGAAATGTTACCCTTCTAGTCATTTTGATTGTCCCTGTGAGATAGCTGAAAATTTCTAGAATATCTCAACAGTTAATGAAACAAGGAACAAAACCTTATAAGCATGCAAGTTACTGAATTTTCAAACATTATATATATTTTTAATATTTTTTTTTCCACACTGCATAAAGATTCCTGTAAGACTGCAATGACCTAACAAGACCAAATTATAATAAGATAGTTAGTTGGTTTTGTGATGTAATTCAGTTCCGTCCCTGGGAGATGAATCAACCCAAAGAAGAAATTTTTCATTGAAATTGTTTCACTGCCGAAGTAAAGCAGCAGAAGGCTCAAGGGGGTTTGCATCTTTATTTTATTCTCAATGGCACAAGCAGCAAGACAGTGAAAATGTCACGCAGGCATGGGATAAAGAGGGTAACCGGGGAGCTGAACCAGGTAAGAGAGCGAGGTTGTTCCAGGGCTCACCAAAATGTACCTCCACAAATGTCCATGTCATCAAAGCTCCTACCTAGGACCATTGTGGGCAAGCTGTTAGCTGATTGAAAGGATTTAGAGGTTGTGTTCTCACCTCTTTTTAGGTCATTGCGGAGATATTCTAAAGGGTCATATTGCCAAAAACATTGCCTGCCTGTCACTAAAGAATAGCATCTCGTCCAGGGCTGTCAGCACAGTGCTTTCCATGAACGTGGTGTCTGATTGCTTTGCAATAACAAAGAACTGAATTTAGGCTTCACAAAGTACTTTCATATTCCTTATAGCACATATTTAAACACAGATCAATTGGTTGGCTCTGCCTTTCTTTCCAGCCATACCTCTTCTGGAGGTCACGTACAGGTATGGGTATAAGTAGTGTCCAGAAGACAGGGCAGAGGTGGTGACCAGGTCACAGCAGCCCTTCTCAGGGTGTGCTCATGGACTTGACTTAAACTGAAAGAGCTGGATGAACTATTTGCCAGTCACAGCGAAAATGTGTAAGCAGGGATAGGTTGATTTATTCTACCAGCCTATTGTATTCATTTCTTTTATGCTATATGGGGTGATGACACACCATAAAGAAAAAGGTGAAAACACAATATTGTGATCTCTTAATTGCCTGATGCATCCAGTAAACAGAAGCTATAATACAGAGGTGTCTTACTCAGCTTAGTTTTAGGGAGGAAAAAATGCAACATGCCCAAATAAAAGGCATCAACATTGATTGGAAGGAGCATAACCCAGTCTGGCCGGGGGGAAAAAATATTCTGGAGTTGTCTAGAGATGTGAATCCAAACAATTTGCGAAGCTCTGCTGCCTTTCAGTGATAAACTAAAATTTGAGGGTGAGTCCATCTGTTCAGATTTCCACAAGTGAAGGTTCAATCCCATAGCTGGAAGACAAATGACGGCAGGATTTATATTGTTATTGCAGATAATGATTTGGTCGTTTTGGTGAAAACTCAGTTTGCAGCTGAGCATCGCTGCAGAACCTCTAACTTGCTCACAGGCCCATTTTGCAAAGGGGAATGTTACGTCGATGATTAGGGACTGGGCTGTGGTATAACAAGAATTCAGAAAGAGCAGCTGGATTTATGACTGTAGGGCCTGAGTTTTTAAAAAGCAGCAGCCATCTCCCTTGGTACCAGGCCAAAATACCCCTGTATTACTCTATTGACTTAAACCCACACACATATTTGATTCATTGGTTTTAACGAGGGTGGTTTTTCTCTGGCTTGTTTATTTCTGCAGTTTTCATCTGAGGCCCAGGAGGAACGTGCCCGGCGCTGGGAACAGTACAGGACATGTTGGATTTGGCTGGGATGACTGTGTTGGCTGGTCACTGAGTGGTCTCATGTCTCTTTGCTGTTGCGTCCAGCTTTGTCCCTTGGGAGTTGTGGCTTCAGTGGAAGTTTTTACAGACATTGCCATTACTATGAAAGCTCACAGCTGACATTGACAGAGTGGGAAGGTGTCATGGTTTAACCCCAGACGGCAACTAAGTACCACACAGCTGCTCCCTCCCTCCCCACTCCATGCCTCAGTGGGATGAGAAGGAGAATCAGAAAAAAACAAGCCTCATGGGCTGAGATAAGAACAATTTAATAATCGAAATAAAATAATCATTAATAATAACAACAACAGTAATTGTAATTAAAAGAACGAAGGAGAGAGAAATAAAACTGAAGGGAAAAACCCCCATGGGTGATGCACAATACAGTTGCTCACCACAGCTGACCCATGTCCAGCCAGTCCCCGAGCAGCGACGGGCAGATCCTAGCCAGATCCCCCCGGGTTTATACATTGAGCATGATGTTCTGTGATATGGAATATCCCTTTGGCTACTTTGGGCCAGCTGTCCTGTGTCCCCTCCCAGCTTCTTGTACCCCTCCTGCCTTCTCACTGTTGAGGTCTGAGAAACTGAAAAGCTCTTGACTTGGTGTAAACAGTACTTAACAACTAAAACATCAGTGTGTTATCAACACTGTTCTCATACTAAATCCAAAACACAGCACTGCACCAGCTACTGAGAAGAAAATTAACTCTACTCCAGCCAAAACCAGGACAGAAGGGAAACAAATCTAGTGTCAAAGCAGCATGAATCCATGCATTGGTCTTTTAGCTTGCTAGGCTGTGGATGCTGGGGAAGGTAAAAAAGGAAGGGCATGGGTTTGGTTAAGTCAGAGTATGTCAGATTAGTTAGTCATTCCCTCAGATACCCAGCTGGATGCTTCGGACTGGTTTTTCACCAAATTTTGTATTAGGAAAAACCATATAGTTCTGACTAGATGGAATTCAAAGCATTTTCATGTTTCTCTGCAGATATGGGTCCAGTTTGCTTGCTGTGACTGTGTAGGAGTAACCCAGCTACATCAGCCTGAAGCAGCTCCTGGTGCTGGTGGTGATGATGAGTCCTTTAATGCCTTCCTTGTTTACATTTTGCATACTGAAGACCTGGAGTGCTCCGGTGTAACTACTCTGAGGATATTCTCCGGGGTTGGTGAGCTGTGTTTAATTGCTCAGACTGAACAACCTCATGATTGCTCCCAGGCATAAACTCCTGGCGACAATATGATAACTCACAACCTATACGGAACCAAAACCAGTTTTACTGGCCACCTTATAAATTTTTAAGAAAATTGTTCCAATTGATGTATTTGTGAACACTAAAAGCTCTTTTCTTCTCTATGATGGAGAAAAGTAGGTAGAAGTAATGTGGTTCACATCCTGCTCTTGCCCTGCTACAAATCATGTCTGCATCATCATAAATTAATCCTCCAGGTATAAATGAAGGTGAAATTAAGTTAGTGGACCAAACTATTCTCAAATGTATCAAAATTCACATGAAACAAGTTTGAACAATAAGCCCATGTTAATAAATGTGGTGCATTCCAGAGAAGACTGCAAATATTATTTTCCCAAGAAAATTCATTTTTTCAAAACTTTATGCAGGAAGAATTCATGAAATATTGAAAAGTAGTGTTCTCTCCTCATGCTCTTTCCTCTTTTTTTTTTTTTTTTTTTCTTTTTTCTTATTTGTCCCATAAGAGGGGGAAAAAAGGGATATGGAAAATTGTAAAAGTACATATACAGAGACCTTTCATCAGGAAACATTGTTACATTTGTTTATGTACTCAAAAGAAATCCATAGCTGAGGACTCAAACACTTTTGAAAACTCAAAGTTTTCTTACATAGGTTTTATAAAAAGTCTAAATAAGAGTCACAGAAAAGTTGTATTTGGCAAAATGCTCTTTCTGACAAGATGTATTTTCTTGAGAAAATAGTGATCATCTTTAATGTTTTGTAAGACACTGACATCACTGGTGATGGCACACGTAGTCATGTTTCTCATTCAGTAAGGAAGCCATCATTTCATTTATTGATGTGATTACTTTGCTATGTTGTTATTTTTCAAAAGCCAATTTCTAAAACTTTCTAGTTCTCTTAATTTCAGAGTTCAGTATAAAAAACATTAATACCAAGGGCTACAGCACCAAAAGCTAACTGTTAAGCGGTGGCAGAGGGTGGGATGGGGAGTGGAGACAGAAAAGAAGTGTTGCACAAGACTAGTCCAGATTTATTGATTTACCAGTTATACCATAGGGACTAAATGAATTTCAGATATCTTCCTGTCAGATTTCTAATTCCCACATTTCACGAGTGAAGAAATAGAGAGAACCTACATGGGCACGCACAGCCTGGGTCTCTTACCCAAGTGGATTTACAGGCTTATCATGACCTTGGA
Source organism: Falco naumanni (assembly GCF_017639655.2). NCBI lineage: Eukaryota > Metazoa > Chordata > Aves > Falconiformes > Falconidae > Falco > Falco naumanni. The sequence continues at coordinate 120,519,144 of NC_054056.1, read as the reverse complement.
CGCTACTTGCGGGGGCTCAAATCTCCCCTAACGTGGAGAACAGCCTCCCCCTGGCTGATACAGCTGCCTCCATCCATGATTCACAGTTCTGAGAAAACACATGTCGAAGGGCAGAGGGACTGCGGAGTCATTGCTCGTTGTACAGTGAAGCAAACTTTGATAGGAGACAGTAAGACTGATGATGATAGACGTTGATTATAATGAAGACAATGCTTACAAATTAGCACATCTCCCTCGAATTTACTAAGCCCTTAGGCACCTAAAGCCTAGGAACTCTTTTCTAACACGAGGGGCTTTGAAAAACTCATTTGGCTAACCAAGAGACCTGCTGATTAATTAATCATCTTTGCTGTACAAGAAATCCAGGAGAAATCAGTGTGCAGAAGCTGAGAAGCCAACAGCTGATCTCAGAAGAGCATGATCTGACTAAATTACACCACCTAAGACCCTAGACTGTTAACTTCTAAAGTAGTGCTGTAACGTTTTCCAGTCCTTTCTCAACTCCAGTTCTTTCTTTCAGTTCAGTTCACCACACGGAAAATAGTGAAGAAATGGACATTTTTATATACCGAACATCTTCTGATTTCTGATTAGAGCATCATTTAGCTGTGTTCCTTTTTCAAAGCATCCCAGCTCATCTTAGTTTCTGAAATTAACTTTGAAATAAAACCAAAACAAAACAAAAAAAAACAACCTACAAAAAAATTATCCCAGAATTTTCAACACAATACAAGTTTGGGAATACAGGGGGGTTTTAGCTATAGGAGTACAGCTTTACTTATCAGGCTGAATACAGAGGCAGGCTCTTGTGCAAGGAATATTTCACAGCATGGCACCCTTACCCAAACGGGCAAGAGTTTAAAATTTGTACTCAATTCTGTCTTTCATTTTTATTCAGATGATGAATAGGAAGACGATACTATGTGCTCTGCTGCAGGGCGTCTGCCTTATAAGACTATTTGTATCCAGAAGTGCAAATAAACTAAACCTCAATTAACCAGATCTGGTTATAATCCCTCCCAATGGGCACTCAACCTATTTAAAAAGAGGTAGCACTGTAACTTGTTAATTTAGCTAGAGAAGAGCAATAAAGCTGTCTGCTTAAGAAGACAAAGCATGGGTAATGATCTCTACGTGCTGGATTCCTGAAATCTTCTGGACTCCTGTAAGCCTTCACTGCATTAACCCCACTCATTTCAAACTCCAGAGTGGGTCTGATAACGAGATATTCCATCTACCTGCACGGTTCACAGCTGAACATCCATTTTTCTTGTCATTGTAATGGTTTTACCTACTTCTTATATTTCATTAACTTTTGCACAAGTGGATGGAAAAGATTTCAAAATAAGAAAAATTTCAAATAAGTGCTGTCTGCCTGTGAGCCTGAATTCACTTCTATTGTGTAGCCCTCTCTGTCCTCTAAGAAAATATCTGTTTATATGGTTTATATTTTCTTTATGGAGCACAGTGATCTAAACACACCTGTGTATTTCAGTATGCCTTAAAGATGCAGAGTAGCCTTTACAACAGCTGTGCAAGAGAATAGAAATTGGACTCTTCATGTTACACGGTGGGGTTTTTTGTGCTCAGTATCTCTAAAGTCTCATTTTGACTCTTGGTAATGTCCTTGCTTCCTCTGTCACTTAAAACTATCACTTCTCCTGGTGTAGCAGTAGTATTATAGCTCGAGAGCTCACAACACTTTAAAGTACAGGGAGAATTGTCCCCCAGTCCTAGCACAGTGGAAAAGTCAGTGGAAAGCAACTGTGCTGTTAGCCTGTTATTCGATTGCTTCCTAGCAAGTCTTTCTAAATCTAAATTGCTTCGGAAGTAATTTAAAGCAGCATTATATTTGTCAGTACTTGTTAGAAAGTTGTTTAGTTTGTGGCTGAAAGATACGATGTTGATGGATTTAGAAAGAGCCCAAACCCTCAGTCACACAATGCTATTCAACATGATGAATGAAGAATCTGGTCAAGTAAATTACCTCCTCATGCCAACTGTTCTCTCAAATTTTATAGTGAATTCCACCACTGTTGCATATACATATTTAAACTGTTCTTTAATGTTTTCTGCTTCAAAGAAAAATGGTTTACCAAATCTCCATTTAAAAACCAAACACCTGATAAAGTATTGCATTTCAAGTGCCAGGTTTTTGTCTCAAATCAGACTTTTTTCTGTGAATAATAAAGCCCCAAGGAGATTTAACTCTAACGTTATCCCTGTCAATTTGAAGTTTATTTGCCTGCAGGTCTGTGATAGATACGGTTATATCTCACCGGATCCTGAGGTTTTATGAGTGATTTCTGAATTTAAGAAAGACCCAGACAACTATTTTAAGGATCAGTTGGGTTTTTCTCAGACTGCTTTTTATAGGGGCAAAATCATAAATCATGTATTTTGTTGTTTCAAGAGTATACTTTTGAAAATAACTGCCAGTGTAACTTGGGTAGCTCTGCATTTTAGAGTTATGTTGCAGTAACCGTTCTTGGATCCTGTGCTGTAGTTTTGGGCGTTGAAGTTATTTATGAGATGATGCTAACACTATGGAAAGATAGAATAGTTCTCAATCTGACCCTGAACCAACATAAATCAAGAGCAACTCCTGCTAAAGCTCATTATGAGACTGGTGAAACAAAGAGCAGATTCCAGCCCAGTATGGCTCTTAAACAATGCATTGTGCTGAAGTGTGGAAGCACTTTTAATGGTTTTGGATAACCATTCATCTGAGCACTGTGATTCATGGCTCTGTCAAATGTGGTGTCATGCCATCCTTCCCCAAATTTATTTCTATTTTGTTATTTTTTTATAAAGACCAATGTAGCATTTTAAAGGGAATTGCCTCATGAGTAAGAAAAGAATGATGCTTTCTGTGAGGATACTTAGGTGCAAGCTAGGAACAAATTCTTGTCTGAGTCAGCTAGTTCAGCCCACACCAGGTACAAACAAGCATGAGAGCTGTCTTTCGGTAAATATGAATTTACTTAAGAGCTTACATGGCCTGGAGTTTACATGCAGTTGCACCTGCCTGTCTGTGAGATACTGTGTCAGCATTGAGAAAGAAAATGTTTTATAGTCCAGACTTGCAATCTTAAAGTTCTCTGAAGAAAGGAGAGGCCTTCAGAAACTGTCAGAAGACCAGGTATTTGGCTAACACCAGGAGAGACTGCATTCAAGTCTGGTAAGAAAAGAAATTTCTCCAAGTAGGAATATTCTAGAAAAATGTTGTAAGCAGAAGAGTAATTTCTATTCTCTGATTAATTTCTAATATGACTACAAGTCTTGTCTTGGACTAGAAGAAGATTTCTGAAAAAAAAAAACCAAAAAACCACCCACCCAAAAGTTCTATTTAAACCAGTGCAGTTCCCAAAAGGTGTGTTTTTGATATAAAAGCATTTTGTCTGAAAGTTCCTGAGCAGCTGCAGTTTGGGATACCAAGTCAGAACCACCACTTTCCCCAGGAGATGAGTAATTAAGATCATTGATCTAGGTGAGGGGACAGACAGTAGCCTCAAAAATATTGCAGATGAAACAATCTGGGGAGGAGTGGCTGATACTCCAGAGGATTGTGCTGCCATCCAGAGGGACCTCGACAGGCTGGAGAAATAGCACTTCGTGAAGTTCAACAGGGAGAAGTGCAGAGTCCTTCACTGGAGAAAGAACAACTGCCTACACCAATATATGCTGGAGATCATCTAACTGGGAAGCAGCTTGGCAGAAAAAGAGCTGGGCATCCTGGTGGACACCCAGTTGAACACAAGCCAGGAATTTGCTGCAAAGAAGGCTAATTTTATCCTTGGCTGCATTAGATGATGTGTTGCCTGCAGGTTGATGGGGTGATCCTTCCCCTCAGTGCTGGGGAGGCCACAGATGGAGCAGTGCGTCCAGTTCTGGGCTCCCCAGTACGAGAGACTTGGACATACTGAACAGAGTCCAGCAAAGGGCCACAAAGATGAGGAAGAGTCTGGAGCATCTGTCCTATGAGGAAGGGCTGAGAGAGCTGGGACTGTTCAGCCTAGAGAAGAGAAAGGTCAGAGGGGATCTTGTTAATGCATATAAACACCTGAAGAGAGGCTGCAAAGTAGAAGAGGCCACGCCCTTTTCAGCGGTGCCCAGTGACAGGACACGAGGCAACGGGCACAAACTGACATACAGAGGTTCCTTCTGAACATCAGGAAACACTTTGTGCTGTAAGCAAGACTGAGTGCTGGCACAGGCTGCCCAGGTATGTTATGGAGTCTCCATCCCTGGAGATGTTCTGCTGCTGTCTGAATGTTGTCCTGGGCAACTTGCTCTAGGTGGCCCTGCTTGAGCAGGGTGAGTGGACAAGGTGACCTCTAGAGGTCCTTTCCAACTTAAGCCATTCTGTGATTTTGTGAGACCTGAATGACTGATGGGTAAAGGACATTTAGATCAAATCAGAGTGCCCATACTGTCCTGAACCAGGTGACACATGGTGGGAGTTTCAGTGTCAGAGGTGCCCAGCACTTTGTTGCCCTGGCTGTTGCACAAAGGAGTATCTTTCCACTGCTATACAGGTGTGTAGATGTTTTTCTCTACAGCAAGCAGAAAGAAAAGGGAGAAGAGACCACATGCGTGGATATGAGCTGCTCTTCTTAGAAAGCTCTAGTACCACTTGATGTGAAAACAGATCCTTCAGCCGGGTATTTGAGCAAAGCAAACCAAATGGAGATATCTCAGATGCCCCTAGTGCTGGAAAGGTAGATGTCATTCGTTATTCACAGATGTACAAAATCTAGTTTCCCAATTGCTGGGCTTTTGTGTCCACACCTCCCTTGACAGCCAGCCTACCCACAGAGGCTCAGCCAAATGCCAGTATAACGTACTCCACAGAGAGTGCTGGGTTTCCATCTGTCCACTGCCTTCTCTTCCCAGGCTCCCACTGCGCTTCCTCGGTTGCCCAGAAGGACAACCATGCCTCTTCTATTGGATCTCCTGCAGGGACAGGTTTTGATTCATCTGACAGGCGAAGTACAAATCAGATCAATGGTCTGGTTTGACCAATAGTCTGTTTCACCTGTGGGCAGTGCAAAAAAATTCATCAGATCTGTTAATTCCTCCAGATTCCTTTGTCAGAGTAATTCTACATGGTCCTGGACAGCAGATGAATATGTCATTCAGTCAGAAGCAGTTACCATTTGCAGGATAGCTTTTCACTCAGCAGAAGATCCATGGTCAAGTAAATTTACACAAACTGAAGTTGAACAAGTTCCCCATACACATAAAGACTTGCTGCTTTATCATTTTTAAATTTCATATTACAGAACTTTCTCAAATGAATGGGTGGGTTAGATTCTAATCCCCACAAATATTTCTATAAACATATTATGGGTTGATGCTTTGGTTTGGAGCAAATACAAATTGTCTGTAGAAAGTGTCTGCTTTTCTCAAAACCAGTCTATTTTCAGCAGGAAACTAGTAGTTTATCACAAGTAATCAAATTTGTTTAAAATCTGAATAAAGAAATCTCTTAAAGTGTTGATGAAAATCATCCAAAGGGAAATACCTCCATTTTTTTACCAGCTCAATCAGGCATTGTGGGCCACAGTTCATATCCTCCAGATTTTCTAAACTAGTCAGCATCATTTGCTTGGTAGGCAGGAGAGAGATATTATCTCTTCTAATGTTTGTCCTATTTAGAGACAGTTCAAGGATAACAGTGTGACTCACACTCTGGGAGCACCTGTTTTTCCACTGATGACAGAGGGAAGCTGAGTGACTTGTAAACTAAACCCCAAATTTTTGGATGTCTTAAAGTAAGTGAGTCCCATTCTTAAGTGCGGTATATTTAAAGTCTGAATTACATTAGTAATGTTTTACAGTCCTTTCCATATCTTAATTATATTTATTTTCAAAGGAAATCTAAATCAGCACAGGTTATTGTAGGATGATGACGACAGTGAAATGGTGTCGCTGTGCTTCCCTCTTTTATCTGCCTCCAAAGGCAACAACAGTAAAACTTCTCTTGCAGTTATCACAGAAGCTAAGCATGCATAAACTCAGTATGGCTCTGTAAAAAAAAAAAAGTCTTGCAGCATTATAATGAGTAAACATCAATATATGATGGGTTTTTTTTTGTTGAGCTATGCAAGGTAATTCTGAATTTGCAAATCTGGTATCCTCGTACAGTGTGATGTCCTCTGTGCTTCTTGTTGCTGTTGACGGAAAGGCTGGAAAATGCTTTACCCACCAGTGAACAGTGTCCTTTCAAGTACATTTCTGTCTTTACAATAATGTAATGCTCTTTGCCTTTTAGATGGGATTGTCATCTCATAAGCGTTGCAACCATCATTTCTCACTCAAAGCTCGCTGCTCAGTCCAGCCTTCTTTTCCATGCTGGAGTCAAACAGTCTCAGGATGATCTGCAATTGAAGCAGCCACCCAAGCCAAGCTGTGCCCATGAGAACAGCTCAGCAACCTGGCAAGGCTGGAGATCGAAAAGGGCAGCCAGATGGTGTAAGCGCTATAGAAACTTAAAAATAAAGAAGGATGACTTTGCATATTTGTGTGGTGTAAGGCAGAAAGATGGAAACTGCTACATCTTGAGCTTTGGCCTTAGAGGGCCTGTAGCTCAATATTTTAAACTGAAGGAAAAACCCTGTGCGAAGGGTTAAAGGTTTCTCTGTTACATGGCCAGAGGAACCAGCATATGCATACAGTGCAGTCACTGACAGGGGACCAGGTATCCATTCCCCATGCCCTGGTCCTCCCAAGATTTTACATGCTCTTGTGTGGGAGACAAGAGGAGAAGAGAAACCGTTGGTAATGTCTGTGAAAACAACCTGGCGTACCGTGTGAATTCCTCTCTTCCCCATCCTCCTCTCTTCTTTAATACCGAAGAAAGCCTGATTATGTTAACTCAGCTATGCATATGAAATTGTCCATCGTTTCTCACAGGCGGTTTGTTTTTTTTTTTTTTTTTGTGGAGGAAGGAGCCTATAAATAGCGTGGCTCTAAGCTGCTGCTGTAAACAGCCTCGTAAAACACAGGCTGTTTGTAAAGCAGTGAGGAGCGAGCATCGCCTGTGCTGACTGAGGGCTGCAGTGCAGAATTCACTGTATCACTTCATCACAAACACTCCCTCCTCATCCATCGTCCTCTTCCGTGCTGTACGCAGTTCTGGTTTTCATTTACATACAGGCTGCACTATTTCACAGGCATCACCAGCACTGGCATCAGCAGAGCTCCTTATGTTGACCCCAAAAACTTATTAAACCTGCCATTTTTGAGCAACTGGTGCTTTGAGGCAAATTTACTAGGAGGCAGTTTAAAATTAAACTCCAAACAATCTTTTTCCATACTCTTGGAATTCTATTTAACGTGATGGATAGTGATGACACAATAATTCTTTACTAAGGCTTCACAGCAATTTTTAAAACACCTTCCAGCAAGTAGAGGTTTTTCTATGTTTTAGAAATTCAGATATTTTGTAAGGTTTTCCTTCTTTCTGTCTTTATTTGGTTCTTCAGACCAGTGCCTCCATAGTTTCTTTGCATTTCTCATCATCTCATTTCAGAAAACATTTTGTAAGGCTCAAATAAGAAAAAGAAAAAGTTAAAGTATAGGAGACCATATTGATTTTTTCCAAAAGCAGCTTAATTTCTTCTTCTATGACTGCAGAAAAGCATAGAATTTTACAGTTCAACTTCCCTTTGCTTTCAGTAGAATAGTATTCAAAAAACATTTATATACTTTTAATGCAGCTGTTACATCTAAAACAAAATATCTGTAATCTGAAATAAATCCTTTAATACAGCAAAAAGTTTTATCTGGAAATATTACTTCACTAGCCATCTTAGAAGATCCTTAATTGTGTGATCTGTTTCTTTTCTATAGACAATTGTTCTTGAGACTTTTCTTGCAAATATTTCTTACTATTTTCCATGCAAGAGTATGCCTCACTTTCAGACTGTACTACATGATATTCAACCTGCAATTTTCTTCATAGTTTTAATCCCAAGATTTCCGTTCATATCATGTTGAGACATCTTCTTTTTAATACTACACACATATCTGTAGACTAGCACATTCCTTGCTTTTTGGGTTTTTGTCAAGCACTTTGTTTCTTCCAGGTTTTGCTTTAAAGTATGAGCCCATCAGTTAAGAGGTCACTACACCTAAAAAAACCCATCTAGATTTCCCTGAGCAGCAAAATCTTTCTCAGAAGAGTCTGTTTGCCTTCTGTTCTTGACCTCAGTCACAAAATACGGTTCCATAAATTTCCTCCTTTGGATGTATTAGTACAATCACTTGTGGGGCCAATCACGGACTCTTGGACAAGAAAATAGATCTCAGTAAAAATAGGTAAAAAGCCTATTAAAAAGGAGGCTGTAATTTTTTCTAAATCCAGGTTTTCAGTGATGTGATTTCCAATATGGCCTTACAAACAGCTGCACTGGCAGACCTGAGGGAGCAGAAACCTGCTGCATGTGGAAAGAAAATGAGCAGTCAGGGGCTGGGAGGATGGCATGAATGTCTTAAACAGCTTTGCCATCAAAGAAAACCAAGGTTGTGTAAGGGCACCCTTAGGAGTGTGTAAGCATTCTCATAAGTCACTCCTCCCCATCTTTAATTGCTGTCAGCACTTTATTCTCAGCTCACTGTAATTTTTCAGTACATTTCCAATAATGAGAAAAGCAGACGACATATGCTTTCACTGTAGTATTTCACAGAGAAGGATTTTTTCTTCTTTCAAAAGAAAATACGTAGATAGTTAGAAAGATAACAATAACCTTAAATAAAAGATTCCTGCATGGAAGGAAAAATACAGGCTTCTTGATTTTTATATTTAACAATAGTGCCATGTTACAATCTCATGTTGAACTCACCGCTCTCTAAATCTCACCTAAATCACTTTGCAGAGGGTTGCAGTGTTAAGTTTTTCTCTCTAATTAAATAGTCCCTAATAGTCTAATTAAATGTAATATTTTTTTGATGGACATATACATTTTAGAACTGCATCCCCTATTTTTTCCCTTTTTTTTTTTTTTTTTTGAGATGTCATGCTGACTTTTTTTGGGTGTGTCTGTATTAAATTTCCTGTCTCCCTGGGTATTCACAACACTTCTCAGCACAGCACTGTCTGCAATTTTTCATCAGTTTGCAGCTGTTTGTTCATGCTTCCATTTCATTGCAGCTGTTAAAAGCAGCCACACAGCATAGCCCCTCTTCTCCCACTATCTTGCTAATAGGATTTGCTGCTGATCTCACTGGCATGACAAGGTATCTGGGTTTATATTTAAACAATGAAATTTCATGGATAAATTAAGTTTCCCAAAGACATCCTATTATTGTAAACCCTGATTTAAAGCCTTATATTTCCAATCTTTGTCTTTTAATTTTTATTGTGAACTAAGAATATACCAAGATTTCTCTAGGAATTCTTTCTTCCCGAAATAATGTATAACAGAAAGGGACAAAAGAGACTAAGGGTGAAAGGATACAAATGCAGGAATGTTCCTCAAATACAGTAAAATTTGTTATTTTATTGATTGAACTATTTGCTATTGGAAAAGAGATAGCTTGAGGATGATTTGGAAAATCTAAAGTGAGAAATAGTGTTTAAGTATACCTTTGAGGATTAAATTAATTTGGTCTTAAAAATGTAGTTTAGTTTAGGTACATGGAAAGTTAGAAAGCTCTCTTCCAAAGTGTGGGTTCTAGTACCTAGTGCCTTTTCATCCCCTCGCATTTTTCTTTTTTCTATTTTCACTTTATTCACTATAGACAAAAATGAATAGGCCATCAAGAAGGAAAAAAAAAACCAACACCTTACCAACCAAACAAGGGAAGGCCTGTAAACTTGCAAACACAAATTAGGAAAAAAGATAATTTTTAAAAATTTTATTTTAAAAGCACAGGGGAAAAGAAGCTGGTTGGGAAAATATGAAAACTGTAATGTGGATTTCACATAGAAAACTGAAGCTTTTTCTTTATATTCTGATTAAACCTTCTTAAAATGTTTCTGGAAATAACAGGAGGCTCCAATAAAGGTGTTGTATATCAAATTTTGTCTTGCAAATGAAGATTAAGAAATGATTTAGGAGTTTTAGTACAGGAATAAATCAGCCCAAGGCTGAAGAAACTTCTACCTCATAAAAACTTTCACTCTAAGTTTTCTTTTCTTTTTGAAATGTAAGGAGAATCTGTCTATACATTAAACCTTCATAAAAGCAAAGTGCCTCTCAACATCTATTGTAACAATGAACAGTTTGTTACTGAACATTTCCATGAACACATATAATTGAATTTTCCACCTTTCTGTTTTCTTCAGAAGATGCAGTAGAAGGTGCAGACAACCACACTGAGGTAGTGTGCTGCACCCAGTGCAAAGCACCCATTATCCTCTGCCACGCACAACCTGACCTGACAGCCCACCTCTGCTCCTGCCGCAGGTCCCAAAAAGTCAGGCAATGGTTCAGCTGGAGCCTGTAAATTTTTGTAAATATTTGGCTAGTGCTTCCAGGCCCTGAGCGCACTCACCTGAACATTCAGGATACGGATGGAGAAAGGTTTGTTCTTCTGCATTGCTCCTCTGGATTTGTAGGCTGTTGGTCAAACTCACAGCCAGGAACATTTCAGTTGCTTTGAAAACAGCAGCCATTGCTTGGGTTTTTAAAAGTTTCAGTTTATTTCATGCATGGATGATTTTAGTCTTATGATCAAAACAAGTAATGTACTGTAGTATAACATAAATTGTCATGACTTAAATAGATTTAGACTTGACAGACTGTGTAGTATCCAAGTTGTTCAAGTATAAAAGCAATGAATGACATTATGCCTATCACAAGAAGTGTGGCTGTCAACTGCAATCACTTCTGTAGCATTCTGGAAACAAGGACAATTCAAATCTTCAAATCACAAAGCATCTGCTTCTGTATTGCTTTTTTCTTCTCTGGTGTTTACCATGGAACTTCTCTTAAAACTAGCTTTTCGATGTCCCCCTGTAACTTTGGTCATTTGCCTTGAAATACCATACATACCGTTGCATAATCAGAATAATAAGATCTATATAATTAGAATTGCATTTCCATAGTGCACAATCGTGGGGGAAAATTCCTTGTTTTATTTCATTGTTCACAGCAGAATAAAGTGATAGAAGGACAGACTTTAGGACTGTCACTACATGTAGCAAGAAGGAGAATTAGAAATCCTGGAGCAGCTCAGCATTTCTGCTACAAACTCAAGCAGCAATGCCATTAACGGGAACATCTCGTGTGACAGCGAGCTTACCCAGCACGTGGTGCTGTATGTTCTTTAAATTGCAGTAAACATCCAGAATTTTCAGCACACCATTGCTTACTGGGAATAGCACCAGCAGACATAGGTGGAGGATGTGGTGAAGTGGACGTCGGTCTGCTAAGGTATGCGCACACATGAGAAGCTGGTGTTGCCCTTGCTTTGGTGAGTGTCCGGAAAAGCAAAGGAACACCATGCAGCTGTGCCTGCAGGCCAGCTCTTTGCCCAGTTCAAGTAGCTCTCGGAGAAGGAGCCATCTTTACCGACATCTAATGGGGCAGTAGCTGTTTCTTCGATGGTTGAAATCATTCTCTGCCTAGCTTGTGCTGAGCCCACCAGCAGCCGAGGCTGGTTGCAGGCCAGGGGAGCAGAAGTGGAGGCCCGCTCCACCAGCCCTGTGTGCCATGGGGAGAACGGCCACAAACTTAGACTTTCTGTATGGCATTTGAGTCAGCATTAGCCAAGGCATAATCCAACAGGAACGGCGTGATGGCTTTTTTGCTCTGTCCCGGTGTTCAGTGTCCAGCAGTGTTCAGCTCCCGCTGAAGGCGATGGAAGTCTGTCTTGTGAGGCAATTACGCATGTCATGCCTCAAACTTTGGCATATGTTGTATCTTGGATGACACTGTGTTTTCTTCTTCAATAGGCCATTTACCAGGCAGTAGCTTTGCCCCCCTCCCCACCCAAGGAACAATCTCGATCCTCTCAATGTGATTACAGTCCATTTCATTCCATAATAGGCTGCTTTTATTATTCCCTCAGGCATGCAAATCAAATTTTACTCAGTACCAAAATCTTTGTTCTACAAAGAATGCTGGCATCGAGTGCAGGGAAAAAATAGCTTTTCTATTGAATACGGTCTGTATTAATAGAACTCCACTATCTTTTTTACTTTGAAAGTAAACATCTGTCAAAGTTTATTTGCTCCGTCAGAAAGGCAGGAGTGTCTTAAGGGAAAGCACACGATAAAAGCAGATAGATTATTCTGCAATTATACCTTTCTCTGTCTAAATGTTTAATTAGATAAGCTGCCACAGAGACAGAGATTACTTTGGCATCCATCTGTCCCATTTATCGATGTTATAAACGCAATGGAAGTCTTGGCACATTGGATCCCAGCAGCCGCAGGGAAAGCAGGGAGCTGGCAGCTCCAAGTAGGCCAATGTCAAACAACTTTTCAGCCCAGCTGGGTGGTTCTTTTCCGTAGGACAGCTGCCAGGGGTTGATCTTGTGCTATCAGAGTCTGGGATGTACCAACTCGAGCGCAAATGTAAATATAATATTTGAAGCCACAACATCTGTCACCCCTCTGCAGTTATTGCTCTTAAATGTCTTTTTATGCTTGATTTCAAAAGCAGCTAAATAGCTATATGTGTCCATCACAATATTAGTTTGATTGCAGATATTTTAAATGCAATGGTAATACAGGTTTCTGTTGCAGGTGTTGCTTCGTGCTGGGCTTGGAAAAAGCATAGAAGAGGACATGATTTCCATGACACAAAGCCTGCAAGCTCAGGCAGTGCGTAATATGTAGAGGAACAAAAAAAGAGAATGAGGTAAATAAGCTTGCAAAAATTATGGATATATGAAAGTTTTTCCCACTTCATATGTAAATCTAGCTCAAGATCATAAAGGAGCAGGAATATTCAGATACTAGGCAGGAAAGACATTCTAAATAACAAAGCTGCCCAACCCTGTGGTTACTGGGCTTTGCTGTACAGAAATAAAGGTGGTGCTTTGTACAGATACTGTGTTTTCTAAAACAGCAGTCAATCAATACTTAAATTTAAAAGGTCTATTACCATTAAAGCTCACAAGACTAAATGTATTTATTTTCATGACACCTCGTAAGGACACTTTATGGGTAGCGTTAAGCCCATGTGCAGCCCTCCTAGTAGACTTGAGCTATGGTGTAAAAGTTAATAGTTTGAAACAGCATTCATATGGCCAAACATACGAGTAATAAGAGTCAACTCCAAATTAAGAAATCTAAATTTAAATGCTTACGTGAGAGTCTAAGCTTCCATTACCGGCACAGTCAATGGAGATTTAGTCCATCCAGATGAGGATAGATTCAGACGTCTGTGAGTGATGAGCTGAGTCACGTCCTATGTATTGGTACCCAAGACCTACATTCTAAGTGTTGTTGCTGAGCTCCATCTTCAGAAAAGCACGCTTCACACATAGTCCTCTATATTATCTAGCAGCCTAATGTGGGCATCTCAGACACCTGGGGCACCCCAAATGGTGAAGAGGAGCTTCTGGGATACGATTAATCTCCTTCCTTTTTTAAAAGGTCAGTAGGAACTAAGTAGTTCATATTTATCAATTTATGTCTAAATCCCAAAGTCAATTAAAGCAATGATGTAGGAAGAATCCCAGCTATCACATGGTTATTTTGCATATCAGGTTTTTCTCCTACACTGTGATTTGGACTTATTTATTGTTGTAACATCGGGAGACTATACTGGGTTTTGAAAATATATTAAACAGAGCATGTTAATTGCTTTTAAAAGAGGTAAAACCTATGAAAAGTAAAGTAGTGGGGAACATTTCACCCTCAACAGAGAGGAGAGACACTGAATAATGAGTTAAAAGGGGATGAGGTCTCACAATCCATTCTTTTCCCAGTTTACCAGTTTTAGATTGTTGTTTAATGATTCTTTCAGTAGCATTTTGGAAGTCAGATCTTGTATTTTTGGATGCTGTTTTGAAGCCACTTGGTGAAGTATTTTGTATAGGAAAAATAAATACATGAGACATTCACAATGAAAGAAGAATGTGAAATACACCTGCTTTCAGTTTTGTCTGCAGAACTGAATTCAGGCTATGAGCACTGGTAAACTTTCTAATGAATCTCATCCAGTTTATGCAGTGTATCAAAACCACTCCCATTTGTAACTTCCACTAGTTTTGCTTCAGTTATACTTTGGGGTACATTTTGAATCCAAAATTGAGATGTGCAGTTTGTGTGTTATTATTTGTGTTTGCTTAACATACCAAAATAGGATGCTGTTGTCTTTCTAGTGTTCCATAATCTTTATCTGTGTGCCTACAGCCACTGCATAGGAATTTTAGAAATATAATCCTTTCTTTGAAATACTCATCACAGTTATGTTCCTTCATGCCATTAAAGGGAAAAACCACTTATTTTTTAAATCAGAGAGATAGAGAGATTAATGCTTCTGCATCATCTGTTTTTGCAGATGTTACTGAAACACTTTACAAGAGGCAAATGTCATTGTAAATCAATATTTGTAATTGCAGGGCAGAATGATCTCTTTGCAATGGCTGAGGAGCATCTAAATTCAGACACAATTACAAAACCATAATATAGCAGACAAGCAAACCTGCCCTCTGAAATGAGTATATTACCTGCTACAGATTCATTTTCTGTATTGTAAGAACACTACTGATGTATTAGCGTGTGAATCTCTCTTCTCATTCTCCCTGTATAAACACAATCTACTACATTCATCTCCTTGAACTGCATCATCCTCATCTGGACACCAATATTGAACACAGAGAATACACCAGACTGATTTTTTTTTCTGTATGTCGCTGTTCTTGACCTTGATTTCCTCCATCAGTTTTATTACTGCAGTATTTGTGCCTTCATCCCCATCCCCCTACAAAATCCATGGATGTTGAGATTTGAATCAGTGAAATTCACCTGCTGGATTAAAAGCAACCAAGTTCATAAACCCTAAGCCTTTAACAACACAGAAGATGAGCCATAAAATATGCATCACTCACAGGCCCAAGACATTCTGGTTCCAATTACCTGTAGCGGTTGCTATAACAATACTTTTATAAACATGCTCACAGAGCCACATTCTGGGGAGATACAGAAATTTCTTGTCCAAAAATACTAAGTATTCATGAGCAATAGCATCGGTAAGAGCAGCACAGCCCTTCAGAGTGAATCATCAAGTTCAATGGCATGTTAAATGTCAGCTAGAAGTACCAAGAAAAAAAATATGAATTTTAATGATCTGTTTTCTTGTATTGGGCATCTGAAGACAACACATTCAACGAGACGAAATACTTGCTTGCGTCTGGATCTGCCTGCAAAATAATCTTTAAAAAGCTTCTTGGGAAAAAAAAAACCAAAAACACAACAACAAAAAAACCCCAAGAGAAACACATTTGCCACAATATTATGGAATTGTCAGAAAGTTGTGATTCTGTCATGAGCCCATTGAAAATTATTCTTTACTTTAATTGACACAATTCAGAATGAATTTATGTATTTGGTATCAGTTATGGCCAATTGCCACTGTGTTCTCACTGTTCCTGTTGCTCAGGATTTTTTCAATCTGCATAAGAGGAGAAAAGAGGGAAAAGCCCTGATTTCAACCCTGTTCAGGTCAAGGCAAGATCAGAACACTTAATTTCAATTTATATTCTGGAAAAATAAAAGCATTTTCAATTTAAATTGTTTGTTAAATGTGACCGTTTTATTTTAATGTGAGGCTTTACCTCTGTGGGAAATGCCAACAGTTTAGTATTTATTTTTTTTTAATGGAAACAATTTGTTACACTTCCTCTAAAATTAATTTAAAAACTCTTTACATCAAACTATTTAGACTGAATTTCAGCTTTATTTTAATTTTAACTGGCTCTATATTATTTTAAAAATAATTATTGTAAATGTATTAAGTGATACTATATTTTCAACCAATAAAAGTGTAAGATCATCATCACTAAAACTCAAATGGTTTGTCAGCTTCTGAATCAGTAAGAGCCAATGTAGTTGAGATATCGAGATGACAAAGTAAAACACAAATTAAATAAATAAAAAAAAATAAATTAAACTTTTAAAATTAATTACCTTTAAAACCTGAAAAAGAAGACATACCATTCAGGAATTTTTAACATACTTTTGTAAAAACTTAGCCCAATAAAAGATGTCTCATTTTTTAGAGCTGTTACTAAATTCCTGATCTCTGTTAATTCTCACTGGGATGAAGGGAGGTTGGGAGAGTATTATGGGAAAGAGTCACGCTATTTTTGCAGTGCTCCTATGACCTTTCCTTGCATTCTCTATAGATATCTACTGTTAGCAGCTGCTGGAAGCAGGATGGTGGAGAAAATGGATCTTCTTTGTTTTTTAATCTGATAGAGTGTTTCTCACAGTCTGAAGTTATCTAGCAGCAGCAAACATTGAGATTTGACAACTTAAGTAATAAAAAGAGACTATTAAGAGGAAGAAAAAATATTATTAGCTCATCTGTGATATATTTAGCAGACTTTGAGCGGAGCATCACATTGTATCTGTGTCTATGCAGAAAGCCTAATTTTCTTTCTAAAGCTCCAACAGGTAACACACCCTTTTATGTGGTCCGAGAGACCTCATTTCAGGCTATGTGAGCCAGGTGTATTGGTTGTCCTGGGTCAGCTTGACATGTGAGAAATCAGCTTGCCTGCTCTGGCTGCAGCAGATGCATGTAGGTACACACACAGGGAGCGCCTTTGGAGACGACGTGTCTACAGTCATGAATGTGAGCCATGGCCTGGTTTATGGTCCTGCGTGTAGGGGACACAATGCAGCTCTTGCCCAAAGAACTAAACTTTCTTCTTCTCCCAAACCAAGGCACCTTGTCACTGCGCTGTGGCATCTCTGGCTACTCCTGAATCAGCATCTGAGAGAGAGTCTGGAATGATTCAAAATCACCCACGGAATGTGCTTGCAGGTGGAATATAGCTCAGCCTCATGTGGACACAGCCTTGAGCTCCATCTCATCCTTTCCTGAGTTTTGCAACTGTTTTATCCAGCAGAAGTCTCAAGTGGCAATGGGTAGAAAGAAACAGAAAAGGAGGAACAAGTGCCCCTCTGGGGCTGGCTGTTTCTCCAGTTCCTTCCCAGAGGACTTCTGGCCTAGCCTTCCAGATCTCTCCAGAGAGACACTTTTCTCCTTCCTTCCCCAAATGCAGCCATCTGATCCACCATTTCTGGCCAGCCAGATAGGTCAGCGTATTAGCTTCATAATCCTTCAAAGGATTATGTGTCATGGCACAGAGGACACGTATAGTTGCTTTAGCATTTAATATCTCTGAAGGAAATGTCTCAGATTTCTGAGACAGTTTCATGGGGCCCACAGATGTGACACAGGAGCCACGAGCGGCCAAGACCCATCCCGAGCAGGAGCTCTCAGGCAGGTTGTCCTATGGTACCTCAAACATTTGAGGAGCAGAGCAAAATTCAGTAGCTGTTTCTCATGATTTAATGCTCTCATGCCTTGTGCTTGTCTCATTGGGACCTGCACCTTGATTTTATTTCTTTGCTTATACCCAGTCTTGCAGAACACTTATTCAGGTGCCCGAAGTTCATGCATCTGACCGATCTTATTTATTTCTCTGCAGGAGAAAAAGAGAAAGGCCAGTTTCACTCTGTGCCACTCATCCAGAATTACTCAGGAATCTGGTGTATAAAGCTAAGCATGCTTGTATTTGCAGAATCAGAGTTTTATATCAAATTCTGGGAAAGGGAGGAGGACAGGAACTTTAAAGGCACCATGTAAATACACGTTCCTATGTTGAATGGGTATTTTTGAAAAGTCTCCTTCCATCATCCATTATTTTGTGCAGTTCTCTGCAAGCTTTGTGGTATTGCTAGCATCATAAAAATACATGGAAGGACACAGAAAGCCTCAGATTTTCCAAACATACTGAGCAGAACCGGGGTTGTTTCCAAGTCAAACACCACAAATGCATATTTTACTTGTAGTGACAGACACACTGATTAATTCTTTACAAGTGGAGGAAGTGTGGGTTAGTTACCTCCACAGTTAATTGCAAAGAAAAGTCAAGACCAGAGAGGAGCACCTGACATGAATCTTGGGGTACAGTGAACTTATGCTTTCAACTGGTCTTGTTTCCCATTGACTCCAAAATGAGTCTGGGCAAGATTAAATTAATCTAGATTACAAAATTTTCTTTTAGGCAGATAAAATTAGGCAATAGAAATTCCACCTTAGTTTACCAGGGGACAGATAATAAGCAGGACAAGCTTTATGTCTCCACTGAAAACCAGTCAACCCAAATTTTATTCTGGGCCATGGAGAAGATTGTTGGGATGTTACCACACGGGTTCTCACTGGTGCACTGGCTCCTGCAGTCTGTGCAGTGAGACAGTCACGTTTTTCTTTCTTGTATTGTAATGCCGCCATGACAAGAGGAAGAAGGTACCTTTGCCGAAGTTCCATATCTTTAGAGAAATTACGACTAAATTTTGTGTGGATTCCTGGAAAGGTAGAGATAAAACTAACTACCTTTGTTTAAGGGGAACAGATGATCTGCAACAGGGTTGCACAAATGTCAGGATCTGCATATCAAAATGCAGCAGTCCAAGGAAATTTTTTGCTTCTATAAATGTGTGTACCTCTAGAGACTTGTGGACTAGACATAGGCAAAGAAAAATTCTTGACTACCCATGCTGGATTTAGTAAAACAGAATTTAACTTGAAATCTGAACAAAGCAGTGTGTGTGAAAGAGGGAATGTTTAGTCTATGCTGGACTGCCTGTTAAATATCTTCAAAAATAGGATTTTCCTTTGTCTATCTCACCATAGTCCTATTAGCTGAAAAGGCTGTGAAAGCCTGGACATTGCCTTCCAGCTGCCCAGAAGCAAATAAACTCAAACAAGCTGTACCAGATAAAGTGGTAAATCTCTGCAAAGACACCAAGACCCCACATTCCTTTAATAAGCTGTAATAGCATTCTTAAGCAGGTCAGTCGTCCCAGAAAAGTTCAAGACTTTCACACCACTTCACACAAAGGTCTCAAAGAAAACAGAAATGTATTTCCATGGCTCCCTTTCCTAAATAGGACACCAAATAAAAAAAAAAAACACACTAAACCAAACAAAAAATCCCACAGAAAACCCACTTGGGATTGAAGAACTAAAGTAATTTTTACACAGATAGACACAAGGACATAATAAAAGAAAAGAAGAAAGGGGGAACCCCATGCAGTTAGCAACCAACTGAACTGGAGACTTCAATGCACTGGTTTACACAATTTTTTAAAATACATGGAGATAACATACAAATATCTATACATAAAGCTAATCTTCTTAGAGGAATAGTTATTAGCATAGGAGACAACTATGCCATTTTAGCTTCGAAACGTAATGTTTTAGAAAATGAAAACTAAACTTCCTGGGGAAATTATTTCTTTTTCTTAACGTGTATAATAAAAAAAGACACAATGATTATAACGGTTTATTCCATCATATAATGTTTCCTCTGCAGAGGAAAGCCAGTAGCATTTTTGGCAAAGGAGATCTTTGCTAGGGGCAGAGGTGGTCTGACTACCTGTGAGAGCAGAACAGACTGGCATTTTGAACAGGCATCATTTTGCATGGGAGCGCCCTGCAAGAGAAAGTAAATTGTCAGCCACTTCTAGGGAAGAAATGTTCAAACACAGACAAAAAAAAAAGGTCAAAAACTGGTCATTAATCCCATTAGAAAAGCAAAACACATTTCTCAACAAATCTCTTTCTCAACAAATCTGTTCAGGAAAGAAGCCAAGAAAGGCAAATCTCCAGAGGTGCTGAAAAGACAAAGGGACTATGGGGGGAAGGAGGAAGAGGCTGATAAGAGGGGGCTAGAAAGGTCAATGTGAGGCAAGGGGCAGAAAAGAAAGGAATCTTTCTGTGTGTCTGGTGTTTTGACAAGCTCCCCATTGAGCAGGAGTCAGGGACAGTTGATAGGAACTGGTTTTAAGAGGAAAACAGATCTGTGTCAGTTTTTTCCAGAATATAGCGACTCAGCCTGAGTATATCTGCAAATCCAAAGTCTCCAAAGTCAAGCTTAAACTCACAAGGGTGCAAAGGCAGTATTTCATACCTCTGAATATTTGGATAATTTGTATGGCGATGCTTCTTTGTGTTTGTGGCACCTAAAGGCAAATATGTCTTGAAGTTTCTTTTTCTAAAGAATCTATTTGTATATCGCTCATGTATAAAAGGTTTAACTATTAAAAGCAAAAGAAGTCTCTACATTTAAAAATGACACTAAAATAGAAGTACGTTTTGGGAGTAAACTTTAATAACTGCAGATATTCTCGGAAAATTGCATTTACCTAATAAACAAGTATTGAAAATCAAGGGAATGCAGAGGCATAATTAAACCTAAAATAAACACAGTTTAGAAACAGAATTTGTGGTTTAGTTATCTCAACAGCCTTAATTCAGCCCTAGGAGAGTACTTTGAAGAAGCTGTGTAAAAAATGCAGTGATACTCATGCTAAATTGTCATGTTGTTATACACAGGCTTCTATAATAGGCTTTATCATCCTGTTATGGTACATGTCGTGATGGGGGAAACAAGGAGTTTTAGAGCAAGTCCCTGGCCCCACTCACAAAAAGATGCTGAAATACAGAGTTTTAGTCAGGTACATATCCAATATTAAGGATGGGAATTTATTGTTTCTGTTGTTCATGTGGCCAACAATATTATGGCTGTTTCAGCTTGTCCATTCCCTTTCACAGACACGTCAAGTTCCTCACTGCAGAGACTCCAAAACAGTTCTGTTGCAACCATAAAATACTTTTTGTGTAAAGTATAGGTACATGACTGTGTAATTGCAGACTGTATTTGCACAAAGAAGCCAGGGTAAGACAACCAGAACTATACTTTCTTAATTTCTGAATATTTGACTTAGCAGCTTTCAGAATGCCCTTTTGGCAGAGCAGTTATTTGCATGTATCCATGCAGAGCACCGCTGGGAAATAGTTTTTTTTTTTCTAACCAGAGGTTAGGTAAAGTAATTTCATTGTGATTTTTTTTGTTAATCAATATTTCAGCAGGCCTTTAGGCATACAGCATAGGTGGTATTATTCCTATAGTTATATTTCACAGCAAGATTTGAGTTTTTCCAGAGTAGCAAGACTATAGGTTTGTCAGGAAATTGAGTGAAGGGTTGGATGTGGGAATAGAAGTGAACAAAGAACAGGATCAAGGTGGGACTGATTCAGAAGATTTAAGCTCCTCTTTTACCTTAGACTCACTGTTCTTTAAACCAGACAAAGTGTCTGAAGGTCAATTTCCTTCACGTTCAATAAGCATCAGGGAACGATATTGAATCATTGACACCGGTGACTGATTTCTTTCAGGGTATCCACAAAGTTAGTGGAGGGAAGTCATCACCAGGGAGGGAAAATGGCTTAGTGCTGGTTCAGTAGTTAAGGATTTTGGAGACAACGGTGCAAGCACCTCTTCCATCCCTGGCCTGAAAGCTGACCTTGGCTCTGAAGCTGTCCTGTCTCATCCCCTGTCTGCAGATTGGAGTGACAGTACTTCCTCACCCTGAAGGCACGTAGGAAGGTAAAGGCATTAGGACAATGCTATAGGGAAAAGCTGTAGTTTGGGCAGTTGTATATTTGAGGGAATATAGAGGGAAAATAGATATTTGAGGGAAAATAGAACAATTAAACTTGCTCTGGAATACCTGCAAAAATCCTTTTTTGGATCTGAAAATGCCTTGAATAGGTCTTTCTCTGAGGAAAACAATGTGAGTGATTTTGTGGCTTTTCTTGGATAATGCTGGAAAATGACACCGGAAGTGGATAGTCTTCTTCAGCAGGTGGAAAAGACTGAACCCTTTGTGACGTCCTCTTCTCTGTCCTTCATCCCTGAATACACACATGGGCCAAATGACACACTGCCTTTGAGATCTGTTTTTGTTGGAGTCAATTTTCTAATTTCTGAGAAGCATCCCAGGTGCAAGCAATGCAAGAAACTGATTCTGCACCAGGAATGACTAAGCTGAAAATCTTCAGTCTGGACAAGAAACAAGTTAGGATAAGTGCAGGGTGAGGGAAAAGAAGGGGAGATAGAGGTTTGGTCTGTAAAAAATGCTGTTGGCATGGAAAGGTAGAAGAACTTCTCTTTGAGTAGAAGAACTATGGACATCAAACTAAGCTGAAGGGAAGGAGACTGAGCAGGAAACAAAAAGTATTTTTACTTCACGCTGCATGTAGTCAGTCGGTGGACGTTCTTCTGCAGGATGTAGCAGATGACAGAGATTCCACAGACAGAAGGAAAGACTAAACAGGTTAATGAAGGATAAAGCTATTGAGCATTCATAAATTGTTAGAAATTATGTTGCAAAAGAAAACAGAAAGAAAAAATCAGAGAAAAAAGAAAACCCAGGAAGAACAGTAGAAATTCTCCCATAAACAGCTAGAAAAATATATATTGAAAAAATCAAAATAGATTTTTTTCTTTTATGTATTTCTTTGTCAGCTGCCATTACCATTGCCCCTAAGAACAGTAGGGTAGCTTTTATAATGAGTTCTTTAACAGGTCATGAATATGTACCTTTAGTCAGGGCTTCCAGGCAAGACAGCCATCTTTGCTGATACAAAGACCCAAGCTGCTGCAAGGTTGGTGGTGTAAAGGAGACATCGCCTTAGAAGACTGAACCACATGGTTGCAATACCATAATTGCCCAGGCAAAACAAGCAGTCATACAGGGCAGCAGAAATGAGGAGTAACAGAAATTGAAGAGAGAGCAGCCAGGTAGACAAGACTGATAAGAAGAGAAAACAACACTTTTTTATTTGCCATGGATGGTGAAAAGCTTTGTTTGCCCTTGGAGTTAACCTGTAACACTGGCTGTTAAGTTCTTTAGCCAACACTAAGAGTATAATAATGATGGGACTTTGTGGATTTCAAAAGGCAGCTGTTCACATGACTTTGCTGCCACTGCAATGATTTGAGATTGCAAACAGATGGAAAGGTAGTTTACATAACGACAGGGGAGGCATCCATGAAAACATGAAAATGCGTGACCATGGCTTGGAGAAAAAAAAAATGGGCTGCGACTATGCAGTTTCTGTCAGAACAGTATAAGCAGAAAGAAAAAACAATTCACCCTGACAAGAAAAAGTAAGTTTAAAATATGAACAGTCTCTTTGGTCTCCTGTAGCCTGGCTCATCTTCATACCTCTGTCTGTGTGACAGGACCAGATTCTCTTCAAGCTCTGAAAGCCCACAAGACCCTCTGGCTGGAGGCCCTGGATGCAATCTCAATTTCAGGGTGTACCTTGTACAAATGCCTTTGATGAGATCAGATATTTGGCAAGTCACTTGAAAAATATCTGAACGACTGCAGTGAGCTTAACACTCTACTTCCATTTTAAAATCTTGTTAACACTGGCCAGAATCTAGTTTTGCTGCAGAACTGATGTGAATTATATGAAACTGGCATTAAACTAGGCAACTTTTGCTTCTACGGGCAGTTTCTCTTAACCTCCATGTAGGTTCAGTAGAACCACGGTGTGATCACAGCGTGTCATCTGGCCCAAAACAGCTACTCCTGGAATGCTGCATGGAAATGTGTTGTGTCCAGTGTGCCAGCTAAAGGACTGGAGAGAAGTGTCTTGTGCCTCCACAATTTCAAGGCTACTGGAGACTGTCTTGCTGAGCTGCAGGGTCATCCAGCCTTCCCTCTGGGACTGGCAGTGGTGCACAACCCCAAACTCCTCCATCTGTAACGCCATGACCCTAGCCTTGTGCTTAACATGACTTTTTCCATTTTAGGCAAGTCAACACAGCAGGTGCATAGGGTCAGGGTGAGTTCCCTCTACTCTCATCACCTCTCCCATCCACTTTTCACAAGATGAAGGTGTTGTTTTCTCTGCCCATGATATATGAAGAACACAGCAGGCAATGGCTAATAGCAAGGGCTCAGGCTGTGTCCCAGGGAGTGGGCACGCTCCTGACATGACTAAGGCAAAAGCCCATGTGTGGTGTTGCTTTCAGAAACCAAGAAATACACTTTGGGGCTCCCAGACCTTCAGCCATGAGCTGCCTCTATGGCCCTGAGAGGTTCAGTCTTGGAGCAGCCACCCCATATACATGGCTGCATCATCCTCCAAACTTCACAGCAATGACTTCTCGGAGCACATCTCCAGCCAGTGGCCCCACAGCCACCAGATGAACATCTTGGCATCTGCACTCGTGTGCTGCAGCATGATCCATGTGTGAAACAGGGAAATTAAGAGTGAGGCTCTGAATCCAAGCCCATAAAGATGAAGTCACAACGATTTTGGGGCTAGGCACTTACTGTTCTTATTTCTTCATAAAGCATTCTGAGTTCAAACAGCGAAAAGTAAAACCTAAAAATTGCCATTGGAGGGATGAAAGGGATGTTTGCTTTTTGTCTGAAGAATATTGACTAAAGCATACCATTATAAGATTATGTTTATTTTACAGGTAAAACCACAGAAAAGAATAAATACCTTAAAGACTTTTTGACAGAATAAGTCATTATGACCTTATACAGTGTGAAATAAAAATTCTTCCAGTGATAAAACAAAATCTGGGACTGGAACATTTCAGGGAGTGGTGCTTCACCAGTTGAATATTGTAAAAGCATAAGGGAGAAGGAGCAAAGTTTTTAGAACTAACCCTGTGTTTTAGGAGCCTAAGTCCTGTTTTCAGAAGGAGCGGACTCAGAAGACAGGTGTTCAGGAGACTGCTCTGAAAAGGAAGTTTCTCTTTGTTTCTAAGCCACTTAAAAAACTTGCTGCAAATATTAACTGAGAGTCTGGACTTGCATCAGTTCAGAGTCCATCATGTGGAGAGAGGGAACACGCTTTGCTCCCTTTCTTATGGAACAGAGAAAAGACAAATTTACCCATGTTACTGTGAACACAAAACTTTCTGCGTCAGTCCAGTTCCAGATCACATGATAGAATCATGAATTTTCACCTTGAGCGCACCTCACTGCTATCCTTTAACCTCTAATCAAGCTACTTTTTTACACAAGAATGAATGGGAGGAAACAGATTATTTCTCTCTGGAACTACTGATTTCTTCAGCTGCAGTATCTTGGGAAATAAAATGTAGACGCTTCAGTAACATCAAAGGCAGCAACTAACAAATACACTTCTTATTCAGTCTGTGTGTCTGGAAATTCACCAGGCACAGGGTGAAATGTGGTCACTGCTATCAAAGTATATTGTCTACTCTGGGAACAGAACTTTGGATATGAACCAAAACTTTCTTGAGGGAGATAAGCTTGTTATTCAGACAGTAAAATGTTACAATTAACATCTGATGAAGCATTAAAGAACCATAAAAACTCTGCTACTTGGGAAGGATTACTTAGCAGGAGGCTGCCTGCACTTTGGCAAGTAAGTGTGTAGCAGGTAAACATCATCTCTCATCTTTTGGTGCAAAGGTGCATTTACAGTCATTTTGTGGTGCAAAGCAAAGCAAAGCAAAGCAGAACCACCCAGTCAACTGCAGACATGAGCAGACAGATTTTGCTTCTGTGTGCACTGAAATACCCCAGTCTATAGGAATTCATGCTCCACCTATGGATTGCAAGTACAAAGGAAATTAAGCACAAGTTAAGTGGGATTTATGTTTGCTTTCACAGCTTGTCAGGCACAGCTTTTTGTAAAGTTGCCTATTTCTTTCATTGTGTTGAGTAATAGGAATGGCTTCTCTCCCTGCTTGCAACGGCACTGCTTGCCATGCACCCCAGCGTGCTGCTCTCTGTCCTGTATTGCCTGCGAGCTCCTGCCAAGGCCATGTCTCCATTAATCACACCGGGGGGCGGGGGGGGGGGGGGGGGGATGGCACATGCCCAGGTCTCTCTACCAGCAGGTATCAGGAACTCAGCAGATCTGGTAAAGTGGTAAAGGGGGTGCCCTGTTGAAAATCCAGACCTATGCACATGCTGAAGCCTGCACATGGGTCCTGGTAGGTCCAAGACCTAATCCAGACCCACTGTGGCTATTGCTGATCGAACGCCTGATGGGACATCTAGGTTTAAGCCTTCGGCTTTGTATATACTTAAGCTCTTTGAAGTTTCAATTTCAGTCTAACATGGCAGAGGTAGCATTAGGGTCTGGTTATATAAAAGAAAAGGAGTCTTGAGGGATGGTGACCAGCCTCTAACAAATCCTGCTGAGCATCAACTGCTGAGCCATAGGCTAGTGTTTTTACACAGCGAATAGTCATGCTGAGTAATGTTGAGTTACTATTTATGCATATTAATTTTAAAAATTGTAAAACATTTTAGGGTAACTAGATAATCTTTTTTCTTTCCTTTGGTTTGGAAATGAGGCTTCAGATGAGAATGAAAATTAGCAGCTAACCCTAAAAAACTACGTCATTGGTCCTGAAATGAGATTAACAGGGAGTTACAATTTTGTTCAAGTACATACACGTCTGCATCAAACTGAACCCAAACATAGTTAGCACCTGGACAGATTACACCTGTACAAAGTGAGATCAAGTGTCCACCACCCTGCTCTGAGAAGATGGGTGATTAAGGTAGTGGATTAAGACGGATGATTTGGTTTCAGGGGATGGCTCTGCATATGTGAAAATGGGCAGTAACAGTACAGACCTCTCAGGAAATCAAGACTATGTGCCTTTTATCTCTTTCTGTCAATAAAAGTGATAACGCTACCTTACATGCACCCTGTTTACACAGTAAACCATTCATGGCTGTGCAGAGGCTGAGTCTCATGATGCATAGCTGATGTAATGGTTGCCAGCCTCCTTTGGGACTCCAACAGAGCAGTAATCCAGGTAAAGCTAAGTTGTTTTGCTTGGGTGTGAATGATTCAGTGGCATGGGAGGCTGAGAAAAATTACCACCCATGTAAAAGCTTCAAAAGCAAGCATTAAGCAAGGAGGTCCTGGCATCTCCATGTGTTGACTGTCCCATGTTGGTTAGATCAAATGGGCAAGTTTGCCCATGCGCTTCACTAATACCTTCTTTAATCCTCATGTTTCCTGGTTGACATTTTGGGTGGTTTCATGCTTGTGTAATCTCAGTTGACTAACTTTATGTGACATGAGTATTTGCACACATAAAAAAGTCACATATTTTTGAATGTCAGTTGTATTCTAGATCACAGACTAATATACGTGGGTTAAGGAGAAGGTAAGGGGATCTGAAATGAAAAGAAGTGATACTCAAACCTCAGATAACTCCATTATGTTGATTGACAATAATGGAGAGGAAGGGAGCTGAGACAGCATATCTGTCACTAAATAGAGACTGAATTTGGGTTATAGTAATGAAGTCCTGGAATGTACTTCATGGCATATGAACAGATCAGCAGCCTAGTGGGTTGGCTTCAGTGTAGTTTTTCATATGATTGAAGTTTATTCATTGTTTGCAATGTATGAAAGGGCTTCCTTGGTCATAAGTGGTGGACATGATAGTATGGAAATGCCTTATTTCCTTACAACAAATGATTTTCCCTATTCTATAGTGGAAGTGCCCACTCATCAATTTTGGGAAAGGCAGCAGCAGAGTAGTGGCAGGTGAATAAGCTTGTGGTCAGGGAAGAGTTGTGATAACTGCAAGAGAGGAAAACTAGATAATGGGTCCTCATCTCCCAGCTAGTTTCCCCCAGTTTATACACCAAGCATGACATTCTATGGTATGGAATATCCCTTTGGCTTGTTCGGGCCAGCTGTCCTGGCTGTGTCCCCTCCCAGCTTCTTGTGCACCTCCTCACTGGCAGAGCGTGGGAAACTGAAAAGCCCTTGACTTAGGGTAAGCGCTACTGAGCAACAACTAAAACATCAGCGTTGCTCACTGTGTTATGAACACACTGAGTTATCAACATTATTCTCATACTAAATCCAAAAAAAGCACTGTACCAGCTACTAGGAAGAAAAAATAACTCCATCTCAGGCAAAACCAGGACATCATCTAAGCCCTTTCTGTTCAATTTCTTCTGCTGTTTGGAAGGGGGAGAAGCTTTGTAGAAGTGAACCATAATGATCCATTTGATTTAAAGGATGCTGCTTTGTATTCATGAGATTCCATTTGTTGGTATAGAAGTAGCCATCATGTGTGATTCTCCTCTGAATGTGAAAGTACTAGTCCAGCTTTGGGAGGGCTTTGAATAAATTTGAAGCAGTTTGGAACAAAGTAAGAAGGGAGCAAAATAGACAAGTCTAGAGGAATACTTATACATTCAAAAGTTGCTTAAGGTCAGAAAATAATAAAGAATGGTATGCCAGGGCAAAGATCCTCAAAGGAGAACTACTATAATTAACAAAGGAATGGAAAATTTACAGTGGTACATCTGTGCACTGAATCACAAGAAATGACAGGTATCTAGAAAAAGAATATAACTTTTGAGTGTACTTTAATATACATGTCATAGTCTGGGGTTTGGGGGCTCTTGGATTTGGGGCAAGGAAGGGCATTGTTCTTTGATTTCTTGGGGTTTTTTTAGCAACCTGATGCAGTTCCCTCACGCCATGGACCTACTTCCCTATCCAGTGATATCTCTGGGAGAAAACACTTACATTACTAGTCATTCTGGGCAATACGGATTCCATATTCTCACTCTCTGTTTAGTTCAGGGATGTATGTCTTGTTTCTAGTATACTTCATCAGGAAAAACTCAAAGGTGTACTTCTGTGACTTTATAATCTGATAAACTGCATACATCGAGTGCCCATAAAAGCCCTCAAACTTCATCCACAGTAAAGCTGCATGTGTTCTAAGGGTGGGCCTGGAAGCCAGAAGTACTTGCACTGAAGTTCCCAGCTCTTCAGACGTTTCCCTCCACGACTTTGGGTGAGTCACAAAAGCTGCTTCCATTCCCACCTGTACATGGGGAAATTTACTCCTACCCTACTGACTACAGAATTATTAACTGGGCCTTAGGTACTTTATTTGGCATTATGTATCAGAAGTGAACAGCTGAATCCTGATCAATAAAAATTATTTCCTCTCAAATCTGATTTTTATTAATTTTTATTACATTGAATTTTATATCTATCCAATTGGCATTTCCTAAAGATTAATTGGGACCTTTTCTCCAGGACCTGTCGTTCTCAAGTTTGAACTCTCAATTTAGAGACGTATTTGAAGCAGGAATATATTGACATTTTGTCTTTCAAATCAAATGAATGCTTGTTAAACCATTCTCATTTTTCAATTCATGGCGTAATGTGTGGAGAGGAGATGCATAAGGAGACAGAGCACAAAGGACATACATTCTGTTCATCTCCAGTTCTTCTGTGAACTTCATGGACCGTCCAGGGACATGGGTGTGTTTTAAGGCTAAGCCAGCATTGCAGGTGTTGACAGATCAGAAATCTATTGGATGCCTTGTAAATCAGGCACGGAAATAGTTTGAGAGAAGTGTGCATCAGCCAGCGTGGGGATATGACTACATGCACATACAGAGTTTTTCCCCACTCCATATAAATCAGTTGCAGTGCAGTTTGTGTATCTGTCCTCTTCTGTGCCTATTTGTCACCAAGGCATTGAAGGGTCTGATGGTTGTCAGTGAGATAAATCAAAAACCACGCTATAACTGTTGTGGTGCAGTATTTTCCACCACTGCTTCTAAAGTTAGATATAATCAGTACTAAATTTCCAAGTTTATTTACAGTGTCAGAGGTTAGGAAAGTGATAGTGTATTTTTTATGTTGTCTGATATTTTCCAGCTGGTTTTAATATGTGCATCTCTTCAATGGCTCAGTATGAATCATCAGCTCAGTACAGAATGCTTACTTTTCATTGCTAACTTGTCATAATGCACCTTAGCAGTGCCTGCTGTACTTTTCAAACCGAGACGATACTAACAAATCCATTATGTTAAGAGAAGATGTAATACGCTGCTGCTGGAAGATACGGGTTTGGAATGATGTTTATTTTACATGGTTCAACATACTCTTCCATTTGGAAAGATGGCTATGCTTATTAGGGCGATCACTTGACAGCCGCTGCCATAGTGAAGGTTACAGCAGGAGACAAGGAATATTTTTCAGGACATTTAGGCAGCAGAAACAGGATAAATCCCTTACTTAGGTCAGGCTTGTCCATTGGGTCAGGTGGGAGGCTGGAGGCTGAAAATGGCATTTTCTTCCTGTCTCTCTTCTCCCTAACTCTTTCCAGAAACATTCTCAAACAGTATGACTCTTCCCTCATGCATGAAGCATGAGAGAAGCTGAGCATAAAGCTGCTCTCTCTCCTCTAGGACACGTGAGCGAATCATAAAATAAAAAATAAAAAAGTCTCATTTAGAAGGGGAGATGATCTGGATGAACCTTCTAAGCAGGGACTTAGGTTAGAGTATCTAGGGACTTGGCATGCCGGGTCTTGAAAATTTCCCCCACTTCTCTGGACAATGTATTCCAATGTTTAACTGCTCTCACAGTGAAGCATTTTTTTAATATATTGAGACAAAATTTCTCCTGAAGCAACTTGTGCCCACTGCCTCTTGTCCTGTGACCATGCATCCCTGTGTAGAGGGCACCTCCATTTCTTTACAACCACCTCCTAGGCATTGAAAGACCATGATTAGATCTCCCGAGCCTTACCTCCTCTAGGCCTGACAAAAACAATTTCTTTTTTTTCTTCTAGCATCACCATTTTCTATCCTTTTTTCACATGTCAAGTCTTCCAACCATCTAATCATCTCGGTGGTCTTCCACTGGATCATCTCCAGTTCTTCAAGGTTTCTCTTGAACTGAAAGGACCAAGTCTGGCCTAACACATGCCGTGTGGAGCAGGGGGATTACTTCCCTTGACCTGCTGTGTACAAACCTGCAGGTGTGGCCCAGGGCCTGGTTTGCTTCAGCTGCTGCAGGGGCACGTTACTCCTTCATGTTCAGCTTGCTGCCTGCCCAGACCCCATGTCCTTTTCTGCAGGAAATGAAAGGGTCTCCAGAAGCATACCCAATACAAGAGATATCATTTGATCAACACTGGCGGTCACAGTGTGTGTGTCAATAACCTAATGGTCCACCAGAGTATGATATTCAGGACTTTGAATGTGAAATGTTTAATGCGAGTGTTGATGTCCTATACCAATTACTAAAAGAAAATCCTTCCGATGACAAAGCCAAACCCTCCAATGTTGAGCAGCAGGTAGGTTTTGAACTACCCACACAAGCACAGTTCTGTCCCTGCCTGAGTCCATCTCCATGCTTAAGGCAGGGATCCCATGCAAAAATTAGACTCTGGACATAGAATTAAAGATTAAGCACATTATATATGCTCTGTCTAGCATCCAATTAATGTTTGTACTGACTAAGTAATATTTGGGCTTCTTCTTACATTCTTCTAAGCTGCTGGGTACTGGTGAAATGTTATGTCAATACATTTCAGGTTAATTATGTGGTATTCAGGTTTTCTTTTCTAAGCTTTGAATCATTGCCTTTTAGCTTAATTGAAAGTCCCCTTGTTGTATGAATGACCTTTTTACTATTCATTGTTTTATAAAAGTCCCCCGCTGTCTGCTGTCTGTAAGTGGGCTGAACCTTCAGATCTCTGTATCCAGAATCTCTGCTTTGAGATTTTACACTGTGGCAGATGTTTGCATGCCTGAATCTCTCTTTTATTGGATCTCCTGTATTACTTCCTGCCCTGTTTCCTGGACAGTTAAACACCACCTTTGGTTTCCTCTCTGCAGTCAACCTTTCTGCAATTATCAGCTGTACACTGTGACATTCCTCACTTCTTTTTAAGTATTTAAAATGAATTGAAATGTTATCATTAAGGATATAACTTTAAAAGCTATTAATGTGGATGGGTATTTCAATATAATCAACTCTCACTGTTTGTATTTCTGTTTAAAAGAAAATGACTTTGACTTTCGCTCCCAAGATTGCTTTTGAATGATTGAGGAAGCTGTGCTTCCCCACAGCAATTGAAAGGCCATTTTGATGGCTGTGAAGTGGTGGTGAAAAAAAAAAAAAGAAAAAAAAAAAAGAAAAAGAGGTAACACCACAGTGGAAATAAAACTGGCATTTGCTATTTCTCCTTGTCACATGTCAGCTTATGGTTCAGCCTGGAGGCAGAACTAGGAAACAGATTCCATGTTAGGAGCAACACTATTGTTTATCCCATATATTTTCACCAGGGTTCTTTTCAATATTGAAAATACTGAAGGCACCTACAATTTTATGTGTCTCCCAAGCTGTGTAGCTAAGGGATAGACTGTAGATACACACTGTAATCTGTCACAGGTAGAGCTTAAAATGCTAATTTGGTCTAGTTATTAGCACATTTCTGATACAAAATTGCAGTGCAGTTATTGCCACAAAAAAAAAATACAATCTCTATTCTAATCCCAAATAGAAGTTTTAGGATTAGTGATCTTAGAATACCATGAAATGTAATAATGGAACACCAGTCTATGCTGTAAGATGCTGTGGAGAATTTAAGAGCGGTGCTTGTAATTTCATGAGATAATTATTTCTCTGATAAGATCTTCCATGTACGAGACTGTATGTTTTTATATTGGTTTCCTGTACAGCCAAATAGTTTTCATTTTATTACCTAATTATAGATTAATTATTTCCTAATTATTATATTCCTCATAGTGGAATAACTCAGGTGCAGAGTAAATAATAACAAAGGCAAATTGGTGAAAAGAAGTACCTAGAGAGTTGAAGACAGGTGCACTCCCTGGACTGAGTCAGAGAAATATGGTCTGCAGGTCTTTGGAAGATAAGGGCTACCTGGAAAAAGGAAACAATACCAGCAAATAATTCTGTGATCTCACAAAGCTTTTCACGTGGGAAGGCAACTAGAAGTTGCAACAGGTTCATTCACACATAAATAGAGCATCTGAAGCTAAAGGAGGGCAGCAATGGCAAAATATTACCCATCAGTTGTTGTTATTGTCATACTTGTGTAGCCCCTGGGGTCTGAAAGTCGGATGAGCAAGAACTCTTTGCCACCATCTTTTGATGAACTGGGGGAAAAGACATAGTTAATTTTCACAGATGATGTTCATGACAGGATAGATACTTTTAAAGTTTTGCTTAGAACTCATTCAAGGAGAGGAATCAAAGGAAAACAAACTTTATCTTCACAACACTTCTAAGAAGCAGAGAATTAGCTCTTGTGTTACTGGATTACATAGGACAGGAATTCCGGCAGAGCAGAAAAAAAGAATAAAAGAATTTGATTTTCAGCCTATTCCTTCTATCTTGTAATGAATTGAACTCCTCAACGTGAGACTGGAGAATGAAGCTCTCCTGGATGCAGAGAGATAATGAAGAGGTGAAAATTTATTGAATACCAAAGGGGCTTTAATTAACACAGGAGAGGGAAAACACTGGAGATCCCAACATTGCACTAAAGGTCACTATATCCTGGGCAAAGGCCAGAGCAAGAAAGCTGCTGGGAGAAGAGAGAGAAGGGGAGCAGTTGTACAAAGATGCATTATGCCAAAAAGACACAAAAGCAGAGGAGCAAGATACCAAGAAAAAGCAGGTTGGCTGCTTAGGGTGCACTTCTCCCCTTATCCTATCACCACATGCCCTTGTAAAAAGTCCCTCTCCAGCTTTCTTGTAGGCCCCTTGAGGTACTGGGAGCTGCTCTAAGGTCTCCCCAGAGCCTTCTCTTCTCCAGGCTGAACAACCCCAGCTCTCCCAGCCTGTCTTCACAGGAGAGGGGCTCCAGCACTTTGACCATCTTTGTGGCCCTCCTCCGGACTGGCTCAAATAGGTCCATGTCCTTCTTACGCTGGGGCCCCAAAGCTGGAAACAATACTCCAGGTGGGGTCTCACCAGAGCAGAGAAGAGGGGAGAATCACCTCCCTTGACCTGCTGGCCACGCTGCTTTTGATGCAGCCCAGGACACGGTTGGCTTTCTGGGCCACAAGCGCACGTGGCCAGGTCATGCTGAGCTTCTTGTCAACCCACACCCCCAAGGGCTTCTCCTCAGGGCTGCTCTCAATCCGTTGCCCCAACCCATGTGCAGGACCTTGCACTTGGCCTTGTTGAACTTCATGAGGTTCACATGGGCCCACTTCTCAAGCCTTTCAAGGTCCCTGTGGATGGCACCTCTTCCCTCCAGGCTGTCAGCTGCACCACACAGCTTGGTGTCATTGGCAAACTTGCTGAGGGTGTACTCAATACCACCGTCCATGTCGCCGACAAAGATGTTAAACAGTCTGAGGTGTGCCACATGTCATTGGCCTCCACCTGAACATCCAGACATTGACCGCAGCTCTTTGAGTGTAACCATCCAGCCAATTTCTTACCCACTGAGTGGTCCATCCATCAAATCCATGTCTCTCCAGTTTAGAGACAAGGATGTCATGTAGGACATTGCCAAATGCTTTGCATAAGTCCAGGTAGATGATGCCAGTTGCTCTTCCCTTATCCACCAATGCTGTAACCATGTCATAGAAGGCCACCGGATTTGTCAGGCATGATTTGCTGTTATTGAAGCCATGTGGGCTGTCACCAGTCACCTTCTTATTTTCCATGTGCCTTAGCATTGTTTCCAGAAGGATAGATCCTCATGGACTATCACAGACCATAGATACCAAAGGTGGGATGCTGTAGCCCACACATAGGTGTATTTTAGCTTTGCAGGCTATCTTTCTTGACATGTGTGTGCCACTTGGGACACATCAGCTAGCTGCGCATAGAGCTCTTTGATACTGTAGAGTGTCACAAATGAAGCCAGGCAGATGTCTAAGTGCTTTTTCACATACCTACAGGTAGATATCTATATTTAGGTGTCTTAGACAAGGTCTACCCTTGGTGTTCTCAGCCAAGGTGTCTCTACCTGAACATTGGCTTCCCCTGCAGTTCGTGGGGAGCAGGTCAACCAAGTCAGGCAGGTTTTGACAGGAATCTTTTGAAATGTAACCTCCTACCAAATGTAGGAGGTTACATGTGTAACATATAGTGTGACACGAAGGACCCAGTTCAGGGAGTTTCTAATGACATCTAGGTGTTTAGGAAACCAGGTCAAGACTGAATAGCTCTAGGTACTCCACTGTCTCCACTGACCAGCTCTGCACTGACTGTAAAGGAAATCCAGAGCGGTCCTCTCAGGAGATGGTGTCTGTGCTGCAGATTCTCGCATTCAGTCAGCTGGATCTCATCTTCAGTCTCATATGCAGCATACCATGAGTGAGCAGGCAGCAGATTATTGAAAACGTAATTATGCTCTTCCAAAGCAAGATCAAGGGCAGGGGGAAATCATACGTTTTTCTAGGACAGCTGAGATGTACTCAGAGGTGATGCCTCCATAAACTGACTTACTCGTATTGCTAGAAGAAATTGGGCCATCTCACAATTTGAATTAGCTGAAGAATAGGAATAAGGTCTATTATTGTGACTCATGAGCAGGATAAGGAGGAGGCACTGATGTCTGGAAAGGGGTAGAAAAAACCTCAGAGGTATAAGCACCTTAAAATTACACATTTTAGTGAATGAGAGAGCCAGAAAAACTGGAGGAACAAGAAGGCTGTTTACACTGCACTTCCTTTGCTGTATAGACCCCATGGAAGGGATAAAGAACCTAAGAAGTTTACCAAAGTCCTCCAACCATTAAGCCGCAGACTTCCATCTCCACTGCTGGTTGCTACTTCAGCACCATCTGAGATACATGTGTCCACATTTTTTTAATGGATGAAGCTTTGGAGAAACACTGCTGAACGAGGAATGTCCCAGTCCATCCTGAAGGAGAAATTGGACCTCAGTTTAATTGTTACATTACATCTCAGTTCCACCTCTGAAAAAACAAAACAAAACAAAACAAAACAAAACAAAAAACAAAAAAAAAAAAAAACAAACAAAAAAAAAACCCAAAAAACCAAACCAACCCAAATCTAAAAAAACCACCAAAGAAACCAAAGATTAGCTGAAGTAACCTTGTTACCAGGGCTTGAGTATTCACAGCATGTCTGCAAGGTAAGCTTGCTTTTAAGGTTATTCACTAATCCATGCAAAGCTGACAAGAGAAGCAAAAATTGTTTCCCCTTGAATTCTGGAGGAGAGAAGCCATGATTACCAGCGATGGTGGTGTCTGAGAGGGGAGGCATAGGGTGCGTTCACCTGTGTGCAAGTCCTAGCTTGGAGGAAATTCAAAGAGTTCATTCCCCACACAGGTTAGAAATGTATCCCAGCCTAGAAAGAAAGAGACAAAGCCTGCAGTGATAAAAATCCATTTTGGTTTATATTCAATCCCTTTTAAGCCACTCTCTCACCAAACAAGTATTGTTGATTGCCAAGTACTTACACACTGGGATTATTTACTTCCTTTTCTTTCTTTAATACAAAGAAAAAACATCATCAGATGAGCAGAGCTGTGAAAATCTCATTTTTTTTGTTGAATGGGCATAAATAAGATAAAAAAGAAGTAATCTGATGTCAGATCTACTATTGGAAAATACAGAAAAGTTCTATTCAAGAAAGAGTTTGCAGAAAAGATTTCACAGAACACTGAAATAGAGAGAAGAAAAATTCTCTTTCTTAATCGTATATAAAAAAGGACCATTTCCCACAGTCTCTGAGCTTCTCAAACATTCAACTTTTAGTAAAACCCACTGAAAATTATGTTACTTTTCCCTCCCAATGATTTGGATTTCACTAGCTGACATCTGTTGTTAGTAATAGGTGCAATAAAACTAACTGTGCCAAGAAAGTCAGACCCTTATGTTTATTGTAATAAAGCAGAAGGATTTACAATTTGGTGTAAAAAGTTTTTATGGTTCACTATAATTCTTAAATTCAAAGTGTTTCTTAACTTCGAGACAGAAGCAATAAAAGTGAAGAGATGACCTATTATTACCAGTTTTCGTCAGTAGATTTCAAAGAACATTCCAAAGGCGCTATCAATTTTAGAGATGGTCAATAATGACCTCTTGGAATGATTTTTCAATGGAATAAGATCTTTCGTGAAATTACAGTTTTTCTATTCTCTGTGAGGAAAACAGAAATGATAAATCCCTATGCACTCACCAGAAAAGCATCTGTAATTTCAGTATTCACACAGAACATGAAATTACACAAGAGCCTTCCAAGCAGTTCACTGGAACATTACAGCAATACCCAGACCTCTGCTGAATGCTCCGGCAAAACTGATCTCAAGAGGTCTTAGATCTACATAGTACAGTTTATTTCTGCTACTAGCTTGTTTTTGTTTATATGTATACACACACACACATATATATATATATGAAAATATTGAAAGTCTCTATTACTAGTTTAGTTCATTTAGAAACCTCGTTTGAGGGAGAAGTTTAATTTTTGCATGTTCAAAAATAATATGTATCAAAACAACCTAAACTTTAGAGCAGTTAAGGTACCACCGTAATATGTTCTCTATAGAAATCTAGCCTGAAAGAAAACATAGAGCTGTTCACTATTTAAGGAGATATTATGTTAACTTTTTAATGATCTACTCTAATTTAAGAAATTGTAAAAGGACACGTGTGCCCAACCACAGTACAGATGCGCATTGGCCAGACAAAACAGAAGGTCTGAAGCTCTGTGTTTACTCCTGGAGAGATGAAGATGTTACACAGTGATGCGGTGTTCTGTTGACTGGACAACAGCAGAATTGCTGGTTTGCTTAAGCATTACGGCTCCAGACTTGGTGGATTGAGCTTTGAAAGTCCACTGTCAAAGGGAAAACGTGAGTTCAGCATTCAGTTCATGATCACGGAAATATTTGAGTTGACTTTGGGGAGGGCTTGCCAGCTCCCTTTATTATTTATTGCCAGATACATTATTACGCAAGGGCTTAGCCTGAGTATGATCTCTAAACTAAAGCCAGAAAATGTACTGAGTTCAAATTGCACTTATTTACCTTAGCAAATAAAATAAGTGTATCTCCTCCTTGTGCTTAAGTCATTTCTTTTATAGCGTTGACAACACAACAGGTTTCTGACAACGAGTTTTCTCTAAAAGCAGCCTGGCTGCAGCTTGTCTGTTCTTCCCATGTGCACATCAGCAGTCAGCAGCCAAGTCCTGATAGCAGGCTTTTTCTGGAGACAGCAGTGAGAAGAGGAATAACACCTTCTCATCTCAGCCTGACTAGGAACTTGCTGGATTTTTATGTAAAAAGAAAGCACCACTTCAGACCAGGAAATCACTGCAAGTGGTCAGGTTGGGAAAATATACCAGGTGTATTCTCCACTCTACCTGCAACTTCAGAGTCTTTGAAAAAGGGAAGTATTTTGCTACTGGACATAGGTGTATCACTGCTCCTTTAGTTTCTCTTCTTCCTCTGAAGGGACCAAGATGATATTCCTGCTTTTCTTTTTCTTCTAGATGTGGGATTTACCACAACATAGTCCAGCAGCCTTTCTTTGTGATTCATATCAT
Source organism: Falco naumanni (assembly GCF_017639655.2). Taxonomy (NCBI): domain Eukaryota; kingdom Metazoa; phylum Chordata; class Aves; order Falconiformes; family Falconidae; genus Falco; species Falco naumanni. The sequence goes on along the minus strand of NC_054056.1, from coordinate 120,480,793 downwards.
GACCCTGGCTGGCCCCAGGAGTCCTGGGGCTCCATGGGGGTGTGGGATGGGACTGGGATAGGCTCCAGCATGTACTTTATTCCAAGTGGTCATAGCACCAGTACTTGTAGTGCTGGAATATACTGCCTAAAAGCTAGCTTGGGTATATCTACACTGACACCACTGTGCCAGGAGAGGATGTGCTGGTTGTCAAGTCTTTCATGCAGGACATGATAGGTGTCCATCACAACAATCTATGGAATCTAGGAGATGGCATGGGACCGTCCAAATGGAAATTTAAGTAACAAGGGAATGAAAGAGTCTGTATGGGTGTGAGAAGAGAAATTGCTGGGGAAGAGATGCTAAAGTTCATTTCATGGGCTTGCCAGATAAATTCCCACTGTACTTTAGGAATCCAGAGGCTGTTAGATCCTCATGCTAGTGGGCCAACCCACAAGTATTAGTCAGCTTCTTTTGTGGAAGCAATATTGCAGTAATGCTGAATGCAATGTCGTATCAGCAGAAAATCAGGACTATATACTGCAGTCACAATTAATGTACTCTCTGCTGCAATAAATTTACACTTAATGATGCATTTAGTGTTAATGAAAGTGTGAAGGTATAAAGCATTCTTACCATTGTAATAATTTGCCACATTTTAGGTGTCAAGGAAAGGTGGGGTACCATTTGGGGGGAAAAAAAATCCAGATAGTTGAGGTAGAAAGCCATGAGAAAAGAAGAAAGATAATAACATTATTGGGAATTATAAGTACTTTTTCTCTGTACCAATCATGAGAGTGCTGAGTTAGAAAAATGGCATTTAGAAAGTTCTGTTAATTAGAAATGCCCTTCTTACCTCTGTACAGTAGTATTCCCTCTGTGCAACCAAGCAAGGCTTTTAGGAAGTCATTATGACATACAAATTGAGCATGCTAAATTAAATTGATTAATACATCAAATGATTATTTTCAGTTGCTTAGTTTTGGCTGTCAGCAAGTTGTAACGGACATCTCATCAGCAAAGTAAGTCCAAACATCTGAGATGTCTGGATCATTGCAGAAGGTGTGGCACAAAACTTACCTTCAAGTGAAGGACAGATGACAAACCAGTTTCCACGAGACGAGGATTTTATTCAGTGTACTCCTTCCTGTAACGTGGGGCTAAACCAGCCCCGATCCAGCCTATGAATCTCCCTGCTGGAGGGTTCAGACATGAAAGTTTGGACATGAGGATTCACTTTTATCCCAAATTATTAGTCTTTACAGTTCAGGATCACTAGGACTTTGATTCAGTGGCCCTTGGTTGACATGAAAAATATTTCTGTCATCCTTCATTTTCTTCATGAAGACAGGCAATGTAGAAGAAAACTACTAAAATGGAATGCGGTCATCACATAATTCGGACATGCAGAGTTGACTCACTTTTATCTTCCTGCCCTGGAACACCAAAAGACATTATCTCACTTTCTGGCAAGGGGAAAAGTGAAATGGAGGACTGAGACAGACTGAAAATATTAGCTTGAGCAGGTGCACAGAGGGTAAGTGGAAATATCATTCAGCTGTTGAGTATTGGTTCACATGGTTTGGATTTTATTTGTGTATTTTCTATAAAAGCTCAGAGTTTGGAAGAACAGAATGTTTTCAAAAGCCATCAAATTTCAATCCATAAGGAAAAGAAATGCTGAAGTAAATGAAACCACAAGATTGCCCCAACTGTCTTCTCCCAACTTAACAATATCTGAACTAAAATGCTGAGGTTGAAAAATCTCTGTTAATGAGTTTTCTTTTACTATTTGTCCTTTTGGGCTTCTTTCAGACTTCAAGATTCTTGCATTACTGTTAAGGAGGTTCCAGTATTTGGAAAAACAAATAAATAAGTGCTGAAATGTTGAAGGAGGGTAAGATAGCTAAACCCATCTATTTCAATCCTGTGCTCCTGGCTAAAAGCTGAGGATGCAGAGATCAGAATAGGAATGAGAGTGGGAAGTGTTTACAGATGCCTGTGTCGTAAAGTAACCAGAAGAGAAAGAATTTCACCTTAGGAAAGCAACAATGAATCAAGGCTAGTTTTGTTTCTGCATCAATTCAATGCAAGAGAGAGAATGCAGTGCTCCAGCCACACCACCCAAATTGCAGAAAGCAAAGACAGAGACTGGGAGAAGGAAGGACTGACCACTATATCAGAAGATCAGGTTCAAGAACATCTAATGAACCTGAAGGCATACAAGTCCATGGGCCCTGATGAGATACATCCATGGGTCCTGAGAGAACCGGCAGATGAAGTGGCTAAGCCACTATCCATTATATTTGAGGGGTCATGGTGATTTGGTGAAGTTCCCACTGACTGGAAAAGGAGAAACATAATGCCCATTTTTAAAAAGGGAGAAAAAGGAAGACCTGGGGAACTACAGGCCAGTCGGTTCTCACCTCTATGCTCAGCAAGATCATGGAGCAAATCTTTCTGGAAACTATGCTAAAGCACATGGAAAATAAGGAGGTGACTGGTGACAGCCCACATGGCTTCAATAACAGCAAATCATGCCTGACAAATCTGGTGGTCTTCTGTGACACGGTTACCACATTGGTGGATAAGGGAAGAGCAACTGGCATCATCTACCTGGACTTATGCAAAGCATTTGGCAATGTCCTACATGACATCCTTGTCTCTAAACTGGAGAGACATGGATTTGATGGACTGATCACTCAGTGGGTAAGAAATTGGCTGGATGGTTACACTCAAAGAGCTGCGGTCAATGTCTGGATGTCCAGGTGGAGGCCAATGACATGTGGCACACCTCAGACTGTTTAACATCTTTGTCGGCGACATGGACGGTGGTATTGAGTACACCCTCAGCAAGTTTGCCAATGACACCAAGCTGTGCGGTGCAGCTGACAGCCTGGAGGGAAGAGGTGCCATCCACAGGGACCTTGAAAGGCTTGAGAAGTGGGCCCATGTGAACCTCATGAAGTTCAACAAGGCCAAGTGCAAGGTCCTGCACATGGGTTGGGGCAACGGATTGAGAGCAGCCCTGAGGAGAAGCCCTTGGGGGTGTGGGTTGACAAGAAGCTCAGCATGACCTGGCCACGTGCGCTTGCGGCCCAGAAAGCCAACCGTGTCCTGGGCTGCATCAAAAGCAGCGTGGGCAACAAGTCAAGGGAGGTGATTCTCCCCTCTTCTCTGCTCTGGTGAGACCCCACCTGGAGTATTGTTTCCAGCTTTGGGGCCCCAGCATAAGAAGGACATGGACCTATTGGAGCTAGTCCGGAGGAGGGCCACAAAGATGGTCAAAGTGCTGGAGCCCCTCTCCTGTGAAGACAGGCTGGGAGAGCTGGGGTTGTTCAGCCTGGAGAAGAGAAGGCTCTGGGGAGACCTTAGAGCAGCCTGTCAGCACCTAAAGGGTGTGGTGATAGGACAAGGGGGAATGGTTGTAAATTGGAAGCTACAAAAGAGTATGTTGATATAAGGAGGAAATTCTTCACTAGGAGGGTGGTGAGGCACCAGCCCAGGGCAGCTGTGGGTGCCCCATCCGTGGCAGTGCTCAAGGCCAGGCTGGACGGGGCTTGGAGCAACCTGGTCTGGTGGAAGATGTCCCTGCCCATGGCAGGGAATTGGAGCTAGGTGATCTTTAATGTCCCTTGCAACCCAAACGTTCTGTGATATTATGATTGTATAATCCAGTCAGCACCTTCAGAGCAGTCTAGTAAGCAATGCAGCTAATAGGTGCCTACTTCGGTGCAAGCTAGCGTCTCCCACAGTTGCATAAAATAAATCGTATTCAAAACTAAATAGTCCTAAAAGTCCAGGGGGGGAGATGAGGTATTTCGTTCCATGGATTTCATCCTTTTGTATGGCCATTTCAAATCCTGTAAATATTAGACCCTGAATAGCAGTCTCTGCTACCCAACTTTCAACTATATCCACGTCTTTTTCTTCAGCTTGGGTGCTCTTTTCCCATAGTGCTACACATTTTTTAAGGGGTTCAGTTCAGACTCCTCATCCACTTGTAATCTGTCTGTGGCACAAGTAATAGAGGGCAAAATTGTTCCTAATTCTGCAGTTCAGAGATCTCTGCTTTCCAAACTCCAAGAAAGAAATATGCTGTAAATTACATAATGCAATGGCCAGAAAGAACAAGCAGTCATATAATCAGCCACAATATGACTGTAAGAAGGCATCAGACTGCATCTAACTTCTATTGAAACACCAAAGTCATCTAAAGCCTTATGTAGGCTATTTGTATTGCCAGGGGTATCTTTCAGACCAAGTACATGCTACAGCCTGTAAAAATTAAGCTAGTCATTATAAACTTAATCTACAGTCTAAATGGCAAAATTGAAAAGCACTCAAGCATAAAACTGCGCTTCTTAAAGGTAAAATAATAAAGCAATATAGGTAATATATAAATAGCTTTAAAGATTGCTGGGAGCAGGATAGCTGGGCTGAGATTGCTGGGAGCAGGATATTCCACTGAGCATTTCAGTGGAAATTGTAATCTATTATGGCTCTCAATAAAGTTGAATGTCTTCAGTAGGCTGCTTTTGCCACTAACTGGTTTGCAACAATTATTGGCTTCGTGGAGAATCCTATGCAGCCCTTCTGGGGTTTTTCATGTTCTATTTTAAAACTTCAGGTAGCTTTGTCAATGTGAAGTGCTGCTTGGAAACTTTTTAACTCATCCTTAAAACACGTAGCCTGCTTGACAGTAAAGTTAATGAATGCTTAGTAATACACTTCTTTTTCTGTTCATTAGTAGAATATCTTTATTAAGTTAACTGTATTCTAATTGGTTCTCAATTGGTTACAAGTTTCATAAATAGTTAATATATACAATGAGAACAATAGAAACAAGCATACACATACTCATCCATGTTCCAGACTTTTAAATTTGACGTGGTACAATAACTCAGAGAGACTAAACTCTGCCTTGTACCACTCTCAAAAAAATCTCCAAGTTCTTTCACCATGTTTGATAGCATATACAACATCAGTTGTAACTTTCAATACACAAGACTTAATCATATGATCAGTTGTTAATTTTAAAAAGACTGCTGCTGTATGAACTACTCTTTTGTGCTGAACTGTGCTAAAATGCTTAAAATGGGACAGCCTGAGGGGTACCTGTGGTGCTGGCCGTAGGCTGGGCTCTGGAGTATTTCCTCAGCTGAAATCCTACCTTACCACAAGTGAGGCTTTGTGGAGTTCAAGCAGTAGGATCACTCATTTACTGAAGATACTTTGCAGAATGAATTAGCTGCCAGTATCATCTTTTGAGATGTCTGTCTGAGGCCTTAATCACCACCACATTTGTAGCCCCATTTTACTACGTGATTAAGATATCATTATTCTGCAAACAATTCTACGACATGCATGGTATCAACATTGAAATACTTCACTGAATAGTAATGAGATGGGGAGAAAAAAGAGATTCATAATCAGGCTGTCGCCATTTATCTCAATGAAAAGGAATGGTAATCATTTACATTTGCAAATGACGGCTATGCTTTATACTCAGAACTTCGCCGTAGAGAAAATGCTGCAGATGTGGAAAATGGGTTATCATGAACTGAGTAACTAAGATCATAAAGAGATTACAATCTAGCTGGAATTCTAATTCATGTCTTCTCAGATCCAACAATCAGATAAGATTCTTGAGTTCAGAGACAAAAAGCAACAGAAAAAAAATTTAAATTGTCAACATTGAGATAGTTTTCCAGCACAGCTTTCTGACTTTGCAAATATCATCATTCCACTATTCCACACTGAGTATGTCTAGAGAGATTCAAAGTGCTGTGTCATCATAGTTTAACTGTTTGCCCGGAAAGCCGCATTAACTAACCATGTGCTTGTTCCTGTCTTGTTACAAATGGCTTGGATCTTAAGAAAGATCTCTCTCCTTCTCCACATTTTGCTTTCAAAACAGCAGAGAAACCATTTCCCATGTTGAAGTTGTTCCCACAGCTCTGACTACTTAGTCTGTCTATGACCGGTGCAAATTAGGTGAATGCCCTAACAGATGCATATTTCAATGATGTGACAACTGAAATCTGCAGGAGGAATCCAACTAGGTTGAACTTGAACTAAAAGTTCCTTTTTCCTCTTACTTTTGATTATATTTGCACTTTTCCAGTAAGTTCTATGATGAAACAACCCCCAATATTTCCATCCGAAGCAGTTTCACTTTCTATGCTTCACCTCCTAACACATCTAATCATGTGCAGTTATGGATAGGCCTGTTAATTGGTTATGGTGTGAAACACAGACCAGTTTTTTTCAAAAGGCTTGTTATCCCAAGTCAGCTCTTTTGAGCTTGAAGCTTTAACAAAAGTCCCAAATAAGGCCAAGTTGTGTGTCATTTGGGCCTTTAAAAATATTTTTCTCTCCTTTACCTTTTTGTTAACCACAGACATTTCCCCCATTATCTGGAATTTATGATAATTTCGGCCTAATTAAATGGTGGTCATTTACTGTTCAGTTAATCAGAGTTCACTGTAATACAGATTATGTGAATGGAGGCAAAAGAGGACAGGTTTGTACGCAAGGACACATTTCCTAAAGTGCTGCTGAAAACCACTTCGCCTGTTTTTTTCAAGGCAGATGTTACAGTTTCCTTCATCCAAGTTCCATAATGCTTCTGGCATTATTATTTATGAGACAATAGCTATTGAGGTGACACTCTGCTGCAGATGTTCTCTCTCCCAAGTCTCTCGGAAGCAGCTTTATGTTCTCCCTTGAAGGGGAAGGAGTCATCAAGGCATAGCAGAGCCCTTAAACAACTCTGACAGGAAAGTAGATGCTGAATGAGATAACAGGACTGCAGACTGATATATGCTGAGAAAAACGAGATGAAATCACAAAGTGTTTCAGCAAAACTGTCTTTAAATTAATTTAAAATGCCTTTGTCTGATTATGTCTCTGAGTTCATGTCCAGTTGCAACCATTCTAGGAGACCAAAACTACAAACAGGTTCAATGTGATCCTAATACGAGCTGATGCCTGTATGTGCTGCATAAATGCATATATATGAAAAACACTGTGACAATCCAGTGCCTTACAGTCCTGTCAAATTCTAGACATATGGCAGAGCACCTTTCTCAGAATTAACAAATAACTCAAGCAATGCTAGTGAAACTTGGAAGAAGAGCAGTGGGAAGATAATAAAATGTTGTTCCCACCCTCATTTGAATACAGAATCACAAAAAGGAATATTGGAAAGGATTTCTGTAGGTCATCTACCTGCTCCTGCTCAAAACCAGGGCAACTTCAAAGTTATAAGAGGTTTCTGAGGGCCTTGTCCACTTGAGTTTTGAGTAATGAGTTTTGAGGATGGAGATCCCACAACTTCTCTGGACCCCTGTTCCAGTATTTATATTTCCTGTCCTACAACTTGTGCCAGTTGTTCAGTTGTCTCTTTTGCATCCACCCCTGAGAAGTTCTGCCTCTATGATGTATAAGCCACCCAGTAGACAGAGGACACCGCGTTCCCTCTTAGCCTTTCCTCCAGGATATATCTTGTGCTACATCATGTGCTACAGCCTCTTAACTAACCTGGTTTCTCTCTGCTAGACTCTCCCTTGTTTGTCAAACTGTCTCCTGTACTAAGGGCCCAAAATAGAATTAATTTTACCAGTTGGATCCTCCCATCAACCTGAACTCCTCTGTTAATTCTTTTTTAACATGGTCTCTGTGCACAGAGGGTCAGTAAGTTAATCATTATCAAGAATCTTTCAATGAGAAGATTTAGCTGAGAAACAAAATACTGCGAAGTTATAAGATAAATCTCAATGAAATCAATGAGAGCTGAATCACAGCCTTGTCTCACTAGTCTAGTGTTATGGCTGACAAAGACAAGTCAAGAAATAGAACAATATTCTCCAGTGCTTCCCCATTGCTAATGACCTCTCTCAAAGTCAGTGAGACTTTTTGATCCTGGGGATTCGACAATAAAATGGTTTGTTGGTTTCATCAGGACTATCTGAACTCCCTGAGGGCTGAATGCAATATCAGGGCCAGCAAAGGGGGCAGAGAGCTCATCTGCAATTGTAAATAATGCTCAAAAAAACAAAATCCAGGACTTCTTTGCTTCATGATTAACTGTCTAAGCATCAGCTTTCTCACAGGTTATTATGAAGGTGCTGATACGTCCAGCTTATTCATTCTATATGGGCTTTAGCAAATTTGAACACACGAGAGAGCTGGGAATGACTCAGTGAGAGAAAAAGAAGCATCTAACAGGAAAATTTACACCTAGGACAGGGCAAAGTCCAGCAGTGTGTTTTCCATTCCTGCCAGAAATAAGGGACAGTGGCTTTTGGACACTGCAGTTCAGGGAAACTGCTTTACCTGCCGTCTGTGGTTTCACACTCAGAAACGTCTAGTTGGTGTATGAGGAGCCACAGGAGAGGCCAGGACTGGAGCTGACTCATCAGCAGTGAGCCAAGAAAGACAGAGTGGATTTGCACAATATCCAGGTCATGCACTCACCCCTGAACCATCAGGTATGTATGCCAGGAACTGACAGGGCATTTGTCACCGCATCCATCCTGATTCAGTCATCTTTTTAATAAGAGAACATTATATATGTTAATAGGGACCTCTGTTCAGCTATCAACACGTTAGAGCCAGACCTTTATCTCGGAAGTTTCCCATCATCTGTCTTTGTATGATGGTAAACCCTGGCGTGGGGGAGGCTTTATCTCTGTATAGCAGCAGGAGCAACTTTGTATGTCCATCTGCATTGAAGAGCACTAGACAGCTGCTGTGCTGGTTTAGGATCCATCGCTTTTGGGGGTATTGAGCCATGCTGTACCTGCTAGAAGATAATGCTGGCCATGAGAAGGATGTCAGCCGTGGTTATATTCTGGTCTGATTCTTCAATGGATTTAGACTTATAACTTAGAACTTTACTATTCCTAAAATAGCAGGGCCTAGAAGCTAGTTTTTCTGCTGTCCTTCAGACTGTGCTCATGTTAACATTAATATATGGGGTATCTTAAAAACAATTGTTTATGGGAAGACTGCATTACTTTGTCTCCCCAACTTTCAAATTACAATACAGTAAGGCAATATATTATTAGCACGTTCCACAGTTGAGGGAGAACTGCCAGGAGATTCTAACTCATTTTAGATGTGGACATTATGATACAAATGTTTCCAATAATGTCATTAAACTAGGGATTTTTTATTTTATTTCATTGTGGGACCAAGAGGATGACACTTCCTAAGACTAAAGTAGGAGTTAAATTCTTCTGCAATAAGGGCTCCTAAAGATTTTGCATGATGTAGTGTGAGAAGAAACAGCGTTTGACTTCTCCCATTCAACACTAAACTCCCCTGGTGCCTGTTGTGGGGTAGCCCTGTTCCAACATGAAGGAAACACACTTTGTCTCCCTGCAGAAGTTGATTAATTAACCAGCAGCTAAGGCATGTGAAAAAAAAAAATATTTTTTTGGCTTGCAGACATGCTTACAGAGATGACAATGTTCCTTTGTCCCTTCTTTTTCTTTAGCTAAATGTCCCATAGATCTGAGCTTGCTGCCAAATTGTGGAAGATACAGATGTGTGGAAGATTTGCAAATCAGATAGATGCTGTTCCATTTAAAACACAGGACTTACACTCACAAAAGACATTACTAACTGCCAGATTTTCCAAGACTTTCTCTGTGACCTTACCTTCTCTCTGCCTCAATCCTGTAAAATGATGATGATTTCATTGCCTCTATTTTTTGAGTCTCTTTTCTATTTAGGTCTTCAATGCAGAGGCTGCTTCTTGCTCTGTATTTGTACAATACCCTGGAAAACAATACCCTGAGCTCAGTTCATCCTATTAAATAAATCACAGCAGCCATTTTTCAGCCAGCCATTAGTAAAAAGCATTATCTTTCCTCCTTATTAACTGGATGCCTTTCATTCTGAATTAAGAACTCTTTTCTTCATCTTTCTTTTGAAAAAGTTTGTGGGTAATGTAGTTTGAATTTTTTTTTTCCAAAATGAATAAGCAAAGAAAGACCAAACTTGTTACCATGCCTCAGCAAGACTCCATTTAAGAACTTGATGGTGCAAACAAACCAAAAAGACAAATGTAAATGTTGTTCCAATTAAGCGGAACTCAGGATGTCTCTGTGGGTACATTATGGGATGCAGTGGAGGTGGTAATGTTGAAGAGGTAGCTAGGAATAGCCTCTATCATGAAAAATTTAAGCCTGCAACTTGTTCACAACTGTGACTGCATGCACTGGGAGAGAAATGGCACAACTGAAAACAGGATTGGCATTATGTCTGCCAAATTCATCCTAAGGAAGAGGAAACAACCTCTGTGTTCCCAGTAAGAGTGAAACTTTGCTGCAAATTTCATCAGAGCTGTCTAATGGCAAAAGAAGAAACTGCAGAGGCTGGTAGAGGAACAGCATTAACTACCACTCAGCATTGTACAGCAAGGCTGCAAACTAGAGTGTGACCTCCCTGAAGATCAGAGTAGTCCTGTAAAATGTGGGTGACAGCCAGTCATACTTGTGCAGAGCTGCTTGTGGGTGGCAGTCCATTGGAGGCCTTCCAGGGTTAAACTAAAAATATAAATTTAAAAAAAAAACAAACCCCCAAAAACCCCAAAAACAAGTTGTGGCTTGGGTAATTGTGTGACAAAGCTTGATTTTGCTAGGAGAGAATGGCAGAGCAAACCATCAACACTGCTTTTAGGGCAGATGTTGAAACTAATCACTTGCAAGATGTCCCACATGAATTCAGTCAAGTGACCTAACTTCTTGGTTTGTGCTTTGTTAGATGAGTCTACTTCTTGGAAGAGCAAAGTTGTTCCTGATTTTAGTCACTATTATCCATTGTTTCATGCATTTTTTCCCATGGATGTCATTTAGTCTTGAAGACCTTTTTTTATTTGCATTTATTTTGTATGGTAGACATCCTGCAGGTTCCTGTTTTATTCTGTAATTTTCAGGTAGAACATTTGTCTTTCCAGAAGAATATCAGAGCTATTATGTCTATGGCTGTAGCTCATATTTGGACTATTTCTTAACAGGAAAGAGCCACCAACCATTCGTTGGTAAAAGGAGAGAGACCCAACCATGTCTTTGGTCAGATCAGACATGTCTGTTTCTAAAACTGAGATATGGATCAGCTCTGGATTTGATGTGAAGAGAGGGGAAAACAACACAGACTCATCTCTGTCTCTTGTTAAGATGACAGTCCTTGCTTGGGACTGTTACAGTTAAGGACAAGGTTGTTTGTAGGATTCTGCAGTCTCCAGGAATGCAAACCCTTCAAGGCATATGTCAACAGCCTGTTACGTTGACAGGAAACACTACTGCTTGAGATGCTCTGAAGTACCTGCTATGCTTACAGTATTGGCTAATAATACAGCTGTTCTCTGAAAGGCAGAGGAGAAAAGCCACAGCTGTAGACTGGGTAGCTGATGAGGTAATGGGTTACTCATTTGGGCAAGAAGACCCCAGCACTAAGAAGGGAAGATCAATACTACCGAGGGAAAGGGCTTCCTTTTTGCAAAGACGAGCCCACAGTCAGCAGCCTGGACAGCGCGAGAGAGAGGAAACTGCAGGACTGTGGGTCAGCCTTTGGGTGCGCAGGGGATGGGGTGGGCCTGGCTCCAAAGGGTGCTTGTTGAACCAACTTTTTATGGAGTATCCTAAGACTCATCTTTCTCTGAAACCTCCTTAAAGGTGTATTCATTTATGGTTTTACCTTCCCCTGGGCTATGTTTACACATACATTTAGGATGCAGGAAACTGCACTACCAATGAACCTTGTGTTTCCTGTGGCTGCATTGTGTTTTTCCATTTAGGATATCGTAAAGTCTGTCTCTCAAAGGAGCTTTCAGATTAGCTACTGTCATTGTATTGTTATTGTTACTCTTTTGTCTTTGGATCTCTATTGTGTATTGCAGCTCGTCAACATTTCAATAAAATCCCAGCTCATGCAGGCAAAAGCAATGAGCTATCAATTTTGTCGTGAGCGAGATGCACTTACTATGATGAAGAAGTCATCCATCAGAGGAAATAAAGCACGGCTAGAGGAGGTGGAGGGAAGTGCTCAAGCACCTTAATGCACATAGGGAGGAACCCTGGCTTAGGGTATCCTGCCACCAGAAACTACCTGAAAGACCCTTACAACAGAAATCCTACAAAGCTGTCGGTTATATTTGCAAAACCGATGGGACGGCAAAACTGTAAAGATGGAGTGTCAAACATCCCACAGACTCCTTTTTTTTTACACACAGTTCTGAAGAAAATGTAGGCAGCAGATGAACTCAGTTCAGAGAATCTCTGGATTACCAGAGCACCGCTACCTACCCAAAACATCCCTTCATTTTAGCACTGCAAATCAGAAATATTTCTGCCGGAGTCAGAAAGCTAAACAGATAATTGAAATAAGGGGGGAGTCAGACTTCATGGTTTCTAGCTGAATTTGTTGCAAATGGTAGATGGGTGTAGAAGGTAAAGCAAAGGTAGCTGAAGCACTGTTAGAAACAGCTCAGACTGGAATGAGAACATGTCTTCATGTTCTCAGCATCTATTTCTTTCCATGATACAACAGAAATGGGTGATTTTATAGCTTGTGTTAAAGGTTTACTTAAAAGATTTATCTTGTGACATGTCCAGGGCAGACAGCTTCCATTCAGTCCAGCCTGAAGTTTTACAGAAGTAAAACCAGGGAAAAACACTTGAGGCTTTTCTCTGTACTTTCCCAGTCCAGTCCTTGCAGCAGCCTTCATTTTAGTGTTTTTATTGTTTACAGATAATTCATTTCCAACAAAATTAAAGATGTAGGCTGCTTCACAAGGCTGCTAGGTCATCAGGATATTTATTCAGCTCTCTTTAGTTTTGAGTGACTACTGCACCCTGATTACTCAAAAGTACTACAGAGCCACTACAGTAGGGCTCTGTTCCTGCCTCTCCGTGGTAGATAAATCCCTACATATGCTGGGGGGAGGCAAAGAGTTATCTACAATAAACCAAGCCACAAACACCTCTGGGTTGTCTTCCACTTACATTCAATCTGCAAGGACCACCCTGTCCCAGGGATTTGTATGAGTAGGGTGTCCGGACCCCACGGAAAGTGGAAACAGCTTTGGCAAGAAGTATAGTTGCTCTTTCTTGGGCTTTCAGATGGCTCAACTCAGGTCTTGAATTGCAGACCTGCACCTGGAGCCAGGTACCTAAGTTCTGTGTATAAAAATTAGGGAGAAAAGTATGTCTTTGAGTGCATGTTGGCTTACAGATATAACTATTATAAATTTAAATGTAACCTCAGTGTAACAATCCAAGACTTTATTCCAGCTCTCATTGACTGGACTGCTTGGCTGCAGAGGTGGGTATTCAAATCGATCTCTTAGAGAAGGGAGTTAAGCCTCGGCACCCTTTCTGACAAGCAATACCCTATGCAGTTGGTTGACAGAGTGACCAGCTTAGGATCCTTAAATTAGAAGTGGAAAGCCCACCCTAGAGGAAGGCTGACTGAAAAAGAAAGGCTATAATCAATATTTGTGAGCAAAGAGAGAGAAGCTGCCTATTTCTGAGTATGAGGCAAATTAATCTCTGAATCTTCACATGGGACACAAGTCTGAAGGAGGTTTAAAGGATTTCACATTCACGAGCCCACAAAAAACTTTGAAAAGTGTTAAATTTAGTTCCACAGAACTCTTATAACTTCTGCAGGTGAGGTTCAAGTTCAGATATTTGGTGCCTTTCACACAGCTGTAGCCTCCACAATTAACAAAAAGGTGAAGAGTGTCTCTGCCTTTACAGCCAGGTACGTTAGCTCACAGGCATGTCCTGTGCCCTGAGTGCAACCACCGGTTTGTGTTTTAAATGCAGTGCTATTACCTAGAAAAGTAGATCTATTAATATAAATGGGGAAATTCGAACAAAGAAAAATGTAAAAGGTGGGTAATGTTCTTCACTGAGTTACTATTACAAAGTGCCCAGGAATTACTTTGACTTCAGTTTGGTTATTTTTGGATTTATAACACTGAAACTCAAAGAAAAACTGGGGTGAAAATGGCCCTTTTTAACATGGTAAAGTGGCCTGGTTCCATTTGCCCAACACTTCACCAGGTGGGAGTGCCTCTGATTTTTATACCAAGCCTTACATGATTGCAGCTTTGAATTCAGTACAGATACTTCTGACTTCAAAGAATATAAGACCACGCTTAGGTCCATGATGTTCTCCAGGCTAGCAACAACTCATGGAGCATGAATGGTGTGTTCTTGCATCATGAAGATTACTTCTTCCTCCTTTACATTTTTACTTTGACATTGCTCTGTTTGACCAGTTATCTATTTAACATTACTTTGCCTTCTTCCTTAAAACTAGTGGCATTTCCACAGTGGATTCCTGAGCTTGCATATCATGAAAAGAACTTCACCCTTTTTTAGAGGAAAGTTGCTGCTGGAGTCCCACTGGTAACAGCTGCAGCATTTATTACTTAGTATGTCACATTTTTAAACACATTAAAATTAAAAAAAAAACCCACACCAACAAAACAAAGAAAAAAAAAAAAGGATCCTTGAAGGCAGAAAGTCCTCAAATGCACAGTGGCTAAATTATTTTATTCATTGAGGGGCACAATCCTGCTTCCACAGCTAAGTCGGGTGTTGTACTGGCTTTTTGATGGCATATGGCACAGGGCTTCTCTTCATGCAAGGGTACTGTTTATTCTAGTGCTCATTGCTCTGCGCACCATCACAGTGAGGTAAATATCTTTCTTTATGATCTAAGGGCCTGAATGTCTTTTCCTCAGAAATACTTTTGACAGTTGCTGAGTATACATGGGCTGACTATTTTTTCCCCTGATGACTGCTGGGACATCACATTTCCAGCACGGCTGCCAGTCTAGTTTGAAACCTGCCCTTCCATCTGTTGCAAGAGCCTTCCCACTGCCACAATCAATAGCTTTTCCACATTATGGGATTTTTTTTAAAATTTGTTGCAAATCATCTAGTTATTTGAAATCCACACTCTGTAATGTGGATACATACTAAATTTGGACATCCTTTTCTCCCAGATAGCTAAGAAGGAACATGGAGACCATGTTAAATTAAGAGATCAGAAGATAAATCACAGTCTGTTTGCTTGAGCTTAGAAGTCCAGGAAAGAGAGAGGAGTTCATATTCAGCATCACTTATAATAAAAATAATTTATATGAGAGACATCCTATTTGCTTTAATACAAATTTCAAATAAAATTAATCTTCTTAAACTTGAAAAGCTATTGTTTTTAACAAGTTTATTTGCGAAATATTTTTGTGTATTTTCTACACTGCTGTACTGGAAATACTGGTATTTACTTTTCACAAATGTCCCTCAGGAAATGAGACACACCACTGAACTTCTAGCACTTGACTGACCAAAACAATTAAGTAAAAATAAAATACAGATAAAACAAAACATAATCTACAGAGAACAATGAATGCCATCTGGTCTCAAAGGTGCTCTACTAAATGAAGATTACAGCTTTATAATTAAATGACCAAATGCTACAATAGCAGTTAAATATGTTTCCAGTCTAGAGTGCATGGCGATGATAGTAAGGTCTTTATCATATTACAGCGATATTACATAACCTCTTCACAGGAGGACTATGACCAGCATGCCAAAGCAGGTGCTCACTGGTCTGAAGAGTGTGTGTCTAAACAGAGGATAGGAAAGGAACTGGGGAGGTGAAGTGATTTCTCCAGCAGATGGGTGGAAACTCCAGCCTTCTGGAGACTGCTGTAGGTGATGGTACCACAGTCCTGAGAAGTTTAGTACTCTGGTGAGGAAAGTAGCAATATCCCAGGTTTATGGCTGATAATTTTGAGGCTCAAATATCAGTGGCAATATTTGCCTGTTTGGCAAGAGAAATTTTGTGTACTAATGTAACTTCCAGGGTCTTTTCAACTGTACTATATGTCCTCTTGGTTTTGAGAGGAACTTGGTAGACTTTGAGGATTAGGGAGAAAATACATCAGATGTATGAGAAAACTTGCTCTAAAGGTATTATGAGCCTGACATTTTCTTCATGCAATACAGACTTGTGTGTGGAAATGTTTTAAATATTTATTGGTTTAATATTCAAGAAACACCATCCCTTAGAAATCTGTTCAGCTTTGAAAGAAAAGGATGATTAATTTGGGTGTGAGAATTTAAGTAAAGGTATCCTTGATCATTGTAACAGCTCCATAATGATCATTTCTGAGGAGGGAGGAATGGTTCCCCATGCTCACCTTGCCCAACTTTCTGAGAGTCCTTAGGAGGAAAATCTGGATTTTTTTCAGGACTTGAAGCAGCCCTTGAGTTTATCACAAGGCACCCAGTGGTGGAAATTACTCCACCTAAATATCCTGCCATTTCCTATGCCTTCCCCTGAAGAATATGATTCTGGCTTGTGTCAGTAACAAGTAACCAGAGTAAACAGACAGGGTCCAGGGCCAGGATTGCAGCTCCTGTGCCCCATACCAGCAAAAGAGAAAATGGTTGAATTGGCTTTGAGAGGAGCCATGAATTGGCTCTGAGAGCAGCCAGCTAAGCATTCAACATGGAATGAAGCTAAGGAAAACCTTCCTCTGTCTTTTTTGAAATCTTTGACTAAACTCAAAGTGCTGTGAGATATACTTGGGCCATTGCTCTGCAGGTATCACTAGTAAATTGTCCACTGAGTTCCTCTCCAGAGTGAAAATAGCTGTGACTCATTCCTACCAATAAGCCAGTGGCTTCGATTACTATTGTAAATTAAATGTGATCAGGACAGTTCTCTGGAGCTGAGGCAGAGTGGTGTGGAAAGGGATACATTTGACACAATCTTATTCCCCAGGAACAGACTGTCTTCCTGGAAAAACATGCAGACTAGCTACTGCAAACAGTCCCTGGCTTGTGCTTGGCCCAGGGACTGTCTGGGAGAGTGCTAGCTGGTTTTGGCCCAGATTGTGCTAGGAGCTATTCCAGCAGTGTGGGGATGATTGCAGCCAAGTGTCTGTGACGGTACACTGGCACTGTTTGGTCTACTGTGCAGAGGTTGTAGAAGTGGAGGCGCTTGCCTTTGAATCCACTGATAGGGTAAACCCACTTTAAAAGCTAGGATAAGATATGAGCTCCTGCATCCTGGTAAGTATTTGAGGCAAATATTGGCTGAAAAGCTCTCAGTATGAGTTCTCTGTGCTCCACAGAGGACAGGCAAGCATCACTGCTGCCCAGCACTGACCTGTTGAGGGCAGGAGGCTTGCTTATTCTATAACACAGATCATTCACTGCAACGTACCTCCAATGCACTGTGGCATCTCGTGACTTCCATCGTGTGCCTGTGCAAGGTAAAGAAATTGGATTCTCTGAGATGGGTTCATTCCATTTTGACAAGGAAAACACATTGCACAATCAATATCTCAGTCCCCTGTTTTGTCACAATGGCTCTTCACACTGTTCAGTTGCTCTCTGCACTGAAAAGTGCTTGCAGGTGGCTCATCACAGATGTCTGTGACAGTGACAGATTAGGAGCTTCTTCACTGTTTTGATATCAAATGAGCCTTGCATATGCCTGCTGTTAAACATGAACCTAAACAGCAGGATTAATAAAAGTAGCAACTGGGATACTCATCTCTGTATGATCTCATTGCAGTCATGATCCTGTTAGTGTTGAAATAAATCAATGTGTCTGCTAAGTCCAAATGAAAATCAGGCAACTTATTTAGCAACATAAGTAACGATTTTTGAATCCTGCTTTTGGGGCTATCTCTAAGGAAACTCTAAGCACATACAATGGGGTGTAGGTAAAACTTAGGTGCATAAATCCAGATCTCTTCCATTCAAGACTGCTTCACTCTGCTTTCTCCATTCAGATACCTCGAGTGTATTTCTGTGTTTCATTCCATGCAGGACTGGCCAGATCCATAGTCTACACACCACCTTTTGTACCTGCTCTGAAGCATCCTGTTTCTCGGGTAGATGTGTGGGTCTGCTGCCTACCAATTCAGAAAGGAAAAGAGGTAAGTCTGTAAGTTTTGGACATGGGATAAAATATATGAACAGTTCTTAGGGGACGGGAAAGTCCCTCACAGTGAAACCCCTAAATTCTAGGCTGCAAGGAAAGTCTCACCTATTACTTGCTCTAAACTAGTTCCCATGTAATTCTAGAATTATAAACTCACACAAGTTTGGAAGGGACCTCAGGATGTCCTTTCCCTGCTCAAAGCAAAGCCAACTTCATAGTTAGTTCAATTTGCTCAGGGCATTGCCCAGTTAAGTCTTCAGCATCTCCAAAGACAATGATACCATAACTTCTTTGGGTTTTTTCCCCACAAGAAAGAACATCTTCAGCAGGAGGAATGAAAACCTCTCTCCTCCCCACACCCAAATGGGTAGATTTTGTCCTTTGAAGTAGCTTTGAATCACTCTATGCAGCTGTGAGACTGGTACCAGCTCTCCCACATAGTGTGCTCAGCAGTGAAATGCATATAAAGGGATGTCACCAAAACTGCTCTCCGTTAAAAAATGAGAAGAGGTCTTGATTTGGGGAAGGAAAACTTTCAGCAGCAAGTGATTGTTGCCCAGATAAGCATCCATACCTGGAGGAGAAGCAAGATGTAGTATGTGCCCTTTTCCCCCGTATTTTGCTTTCCGCAGAGATATCCTCAGTTGACACAATGGCTGCTCCCCTCATGATGCTATGTGGAGGGACAAAGCATCTGTCCCCAGGCTCTGGATTGCAGCCTAGCAGCCAGATCCTGGAAAGAGAAATGTCTCCTGACTCAGTTTTATAGTCTTCAGTCCTTTGGACCTAATCCTAAGAGATTCACTCAGGCCCGCGCTGTGAATTGATTGCAGAGCTAGGGATAAAATGCAGAAGCCCTGGCTTTTCAGTGCCAAGCACTGAACCGTTACTCCTCTTGGTCAGGCAATGAACAAGCTAGAAAAGCCTTTGAGGCTCTGAGCATGATTAATAGACCTAAAGCTCCAGCCTGGAGCCAGATGAAGAACATACATGCTCCCGCTTTTTAAGTTTGCATGTGTACAGGTGCTGCACACAAGGAGCTTGTCAGCTGCCTGCTTTCAGGGAGCTGACAGATCTGCTGCAGCACTGTTTGACTAAGTGTGCAAACATAAAGTGGAGATTAACCAAGATAGCTCTTTAATAACACCGTCAGTTGAGAGATCAGGCTGACTGACAGCAGGGACCGGGCAGGGTTGAATATGTATGCAAAAAGATTTTTTATTGCACCTTTTTCAGGCACTTCCATTCACATAAATATATGCAGGTGTACCCCGTGCTGCCCGATCACGCATTTCTGTCACCGGTCTGACTACCTGTCCGACCCTGGGCATGAATTCCTGGCAGCTGACTAACCACTAGTGCCAACCTCCTCGCAATTTACAGCGGGATGGTTTGATCTACCACGTTTCTAAACCTATATCTCATCTGCCTTGTCAGGCATGTCCTGGCAAATCCTGTACCAGACCAAGGCATCCTGATATACCTTAACCGTGTGCGGCGGGCTGGCCCATGCCGGGGGCAGGTGCCCCCCTGCCCGCTCTGTCCCTGCCCTCCTCAGCCGGGCAGGGGGGAGAGAATGGAACGACAGGCCCGTGGGTCGGGGTGGGGGCAGGGAGAGATCGCTCCCCAGTGACCGGCACAGGCAAAACCCAGCTCTGCCCCGGGGACAGTCAGAGCGGGCCGGTGAGAAATAAAGCCGAACCTTAAAGCCCCTCCCGCAGCGCTCCCTTCTCCCCGGGCGCAGCTCGGCTCCTGCCCGTCCCTGCCCCCTCCCAGCAGCAGCGCAGGGCTCTGGGCAGCGAGGGCCGCGCTCAGCTCATCGCTCCTCGTCTCCCCCGCTCCTCCTTCCTCTCTCTCCCTGCCGCAGCGCGTCCCCCCCGCGGGCGCAGCCCCCCCGGCCCGGCCGGCCCCAGCCCCCCCGCCCCCGGGGGCACAGGCCCTGCCCCAGCCCGGCCCCGGCCCGGGCTCCTCCCCGCGGGGCCACGGGCCCTGCCCGGAGCTGCCCCGGCGCCGCTGCCCGCGGGTCACGGCCCCCTGCGGGCACCCCCTGCCCCGGGGGGGGCCCTGCCCGGGCTGCGGGGGGGGAGCCGCTCCCCCGGGGGCTCCGCGGGCCGGGGGCGCCGTGGGCCGGGGGGGAATCTCTGCTCCGGGCCGGGAGCGGCTCCGGCCCCTCCGGCGCTGCCCGGGGGCTGCAGGGCCGCGGCTCCCGCACATCCCGCTCCTCTCCCGCTGCACGTTGCTGTGCGGGTTGTTCCCGCTTCTTCAATACGGTCTCTCAGAGGCGCTGCCGCCGGCGCTGAGGGGCTCGGCCTGGGCCGCCCGCGGGGCCATCCTGCCGCCGGCTGCGTCGGCTCCATCCGACACGGGGGAAGCTTCTGGCACCTTCTCACAGAAGCCACCCCTGTTGCCCCCCGCTACCAAAACCTCGCCACGCAAACCCACTGCAACTTGTTCTCTCATAGGCAGGGACACTTCAGTGCTCTCTATGAAATTACCAGGCTGTGCATTTTAACTCTCAGTGGCCTTGACAGCTCTTACTGTCACATTTTGGGCAAATACAAGGCAGCCTGTCAGACTAACAAGGCCCTGGCAAGTTTTGAGCAACCTAAACCCTCATGAAAGCCAGAGAGAGGGGGGGCTGACAGGAGAGACAAATGCCTTTTAATGGCAGATGTTTGAGGCAAATTAACAAATATCAGAAAGCTGCTTTGATGAAATAAAACAATGAGGTAGAACATTCCCTAGTTTCCTTATTAAAACCAAGTACGAAATTTGATGTACTGCAGAAACAGGAAAATATTTTAATGAATACTGTTGCATATGATATTCCTGTCCCCTAGGTAAATGTTAGATTTTCTGTACTTAGCAGGACAATTATTGATTAAATTATTTTATTTAATTATATTATATTTTTATATATAACTAAATACTTATTTTTATATAGTCTTTATATAAATGTGTATATATTATATAATATGTAATTATATATAAATATATGTATTATTATAAATAAATAAATATAAAAATATTTTATCATAATAAAAATATTTTATTATATTAATAGACTAGACTAGAATAGAAAAGGACAGAATATTTTAGTTGGAAGGGACCTACAACAATGATATAGTCCAACCTCCTGACTAATTCGTGTCTAACCAAAAGCTAAAGCATGGCAAGCGTTGCTCTGTGCTGTTAAATAGGTGGTTCTTTGCAATCCCAAATGAGATAATGAGGCGTGCATAGGTGTGTCTGAAAGGATCATCCAGTGGCCAAAACTTTGTCCCTTTTCCATGGTCACCTGAAAGCCAGCCTCAGCTCTGCCAATAACCTGCTGTGGTACTTTGGGAAGAACTGCAGCTTTCTTGCTTGTTTATTACCAGCTTTGTCTATTCTGCTAAGAAACTAGTCATGCAAAGACCTTTCCATGTTTGTGCAAGACTTCTCGCTGGGTGCCTGTATGGGACCCAGCAGTGCTGCCATGCTCTCAATTGTACCTCTGAATACTGCTCTTAAAAGAGAAAAGGTGGAAAGACATCCAATGAAAAGTGCCAGAGTTCATTAGCATCATTTGGAATAAAGGGGCCTGTGGAAAAGCGTGGTGGTTTCTAGTAGAGACTTATTTTATTACTATAGCTGCTAAATTAATTGCTTCATCCACTTTCATAGGTTGCCTTTAGTTAAGGTGAAATGCTTTCAAAAGTAATGACTGTTGCAATAATTAATAATTTATTCTGTGGAATTAACTTGCTGTCTTTTCTTCTTCAAGGGTAAACCTTGATGGTTTTGTTCACATGAAGCTCACATGTGTATGCATATACATATGCACACATATACATACGTTTATATGCGTATATACATAAAGGAAATGAGAAAATAGAGAATAGGGAACAGAAGTCTATGCCAGGAAAATAAATAATAATAATAAAAAAGACAAAATACTTCCAACATTTTCCTTTACTCATTACACTTTACTCAGAGAAGAAATTGGACTTCCTGAAATATTACCATTTTAAGAAATTTCCAAAAGGAAAGCTTTGGGGTTTGTTTACGATATTTTCTTGTTTTGTCTAGATACTTCCTTTTGTCTGCTCTGTGATAGTACTCTCAATTTACTGTGACTGGGGAAGCTTCCCCAACTCACACATGAAATAATTTTGACAGAGGGTTTGGTACTTGTGGAGGGCCATGTTCAGAGCCCATGCCAACTTATGAGGAAGCTGACGTTTGGGCTGGGACCACAGTTCTGGTGACTCATCCCCAGCCATGAAGATAGACTGCAGCCTCCCTGTCCAGCCCTGTCTAACATGTAGTACTGGACCAGCCTCATCCCCAGTGAGCAACCCCAGTCAGTGCTGGCTGAACACCTACGCAGTAGGAGACTGAATCCAGGGGAAGAAGGTAACGAGCTGCCTTGGCTGTTCCCTCTCCTACCCCTTAAATATCTGCCTGCTGCCTTCCAGTGATGCAGAGGAAATTAATTTGGGATTCAAGCATCTGGAGAGCAATGGATAAAAGGTGCTCTAGGAGAAGTATTGTTACAGATGTTCCTCTCCTTACTGCTACAGCAAGTCAAGATGAAAACATACTGCATAAACTGTGACGTGCCTGAAATCTAATGCAAACTGTTCCCTTTCAAGCAAGCAGTAAAACCCTGGGAGCTCAAACTGTGTCCTGAAGGTAGCAGAGGAAGAGAAATGCTCTCTCCTTTTTTATTATTTTATTCCTGTATTATTAAAGATAATATTGTGCTTGGAGGCATTCAAACAATGTGGTGCTGAGGAATGTGCGTGAAGCAGGTAACACTATTTTCCTCCATTAGCAGGGATATATATATATATAAAATAACAGGAACTTCATTCATTAACTTGGAGAAAATGATGCCTATGTTAGTGAGGCTAAAGGATAGGCAATACCTTCTGCCATTGAATAAAGGATGGCCCAGCCAATGCTGGGACCAGGCTTCGGAAGTTCCTGCTGAAAGAAATAGCAGATGAAGGTGGGAGTAAGAGGAGAGAAGCAATTCCCAGATGGTAACACTTGAATTTTTAATTTGGAGAACTTAATATGATTCCAAGTTTTATACCCTGAAGAAACCACTTGAGGCAATGCCATGTTCTTGGCTCCATAGTGGGTTAAATAAACTTGTAGTTGTGATGCTTTTTTTTATTTAAAGTATAGCTTATGCCTTGGACTGAATGTCTGCTCAGCAGCAGTATAATACTGATGCCCTTAGACTGGCTGTTTGATCTGCTATGCGGTCTGGTATATGCCTGCTACTTTCCCAATCCCTTTGTTTGTAGATATGCAGGGAACAATCAATCAGAGTTGTCCTACTTTCTTGTAATGTGGAAACCAGCAGGAGTTGACCAGAGCAGGCATATCATGGTAAACAGTTTTTCCATCTGAAATGGAGGTTTTCTTGCCACGTAGGGGGAAACAGGGCTGAGCTGCACCTCACCCAGGGTTTCATAGGACAATAAATCCTATCTGTGCCATCAGTTCTACCACCATTATGTCTGGAGAAGACTGCACTGTGTGGGATTCATTACACACTAAGAAATTTCTTCCTTCATTTAAGACTGGACTCTCTATTTCTTCCTCAAATTCGGCAGTCTGAAAGGAGTAGTATGTTACATGACATACTATGGAGGCTGAAAGAGGGGAAGGTTGGAAGGGAAGAGGAAAGCTCACAAATTGTCAGTCCTCATTTCTCTCTTAAAGCACTTGGATTCATAGAAAAAGAAAAAGACTGTCTGTGATGAGTGTCAAATGAGCAAAGGGAATGGATATTTACTCTGTAGAGTTGAGTTGTAGTTGGCAACTGAACAATTTTTCATTGGAGCAGTGGATAACAAATTATTACTCCTGCTTTTCACCAGGTTTACTCTGATGCAGATGCATTACAAGGTAACAGGAGGCCTGAGAACTAAGCAAAGATGCACAGTTTAAGCAGTGACCCAAAGCCTTTACATTTTCCTGGCATCTGCTTGAGCATAGCTATGCCAGGCTTCCCACTAGTGCTCCTGGATGGAAGTCTCCTGGCCTGGCTGGTTCTTAGGTGGAAGACCCCATGGAAATCTCAAGTAATGTGGAATAAGTCAAGGAACAGGCGAATACTAGACTCCAAGATGCAGGCAAGTTGAAAAACTACGTTTTTCATCCAGCCTTGTTGTGATTACAGAGAAGGCATGAGGTCGTTACCTGCTCATGCAGCTGTGGAGGAAACTTAAATTCAATCCCAAGCATAATTCAAATAAAAGGTTCCACTTCTCTATTCTGAAAAATGGGATCTTTCAGGTATTTTTTACTGTGCAGAGTTGGGATAAGGGGAGTCTCCAGGTTTCAGGCCCGATGTAAGGGATAAAGTAGCTGCCTATGAAACTAGACAGATCATAAGTCAAGATGCAGCTGACTCACGATGCCTGAAAGGAAAGTCCTGCCACCAGATGTGACATTTGAGCTAAGTTGTTGCTCTGCCATTTACTGATCAAAATGTCTCGGCGGGCATGGGGGGTGGGGATAAATAAAAGGAAAAAAGTCTTTTTTTGAAGCAGGTTTTCTGGATAGTTTGTTTGGAGACATCTGTGGTCTCTGTGAAAGTCCTCAAAGGCCAAACTTGCTGCGCATCCAAGGACATTCTTTCATCCTTACCCTGAAACAGTAATTCTCTCAATTTTTCCTCAACAGTACTGGGAGCTTCGTGTCCTCTTTATTGGCCTTTTCATATCCCCAGAAGCTCAGTGTAACTCACTCAAAGCTCTATTTGTCATCCATTCCCCCACCATACACCACAGTTTTCCATTCTTCTCTTCCCTTTTTCTGGGCAATTTCTCCTGTGCAATGACTTTTCCCTTGCTTGGTTTACAAGTCTTTCAGAACAGCTTTCACACAGAACACAGAGATTAGTGCTGAAGATTCTGGGACGGAGAGAGGGATGCAGTATCACTTTAGGTGAGTATCTGAGCCAGTCTGAATGGCAGATCCCAACTTGGATTCCCATAGTAATCAAATATAATTCTGGACAGGGAGACTGGAAAGTTTAAGGCATTGTTACCCACTAGACCAAAGAGAACAAAATCTTTCTGCTTCCCAAGACCCTAAAAACAACAGTCTCATGACAAACACGTTCTATTTTGTTTTGGTCATAGGGTGCTGGCCTTTTAAATCTCCTGGAACAATGAGATGGGAAAAGGGACAATTACTTGGATAATTATAGTGAATACCAGCAACAAGGTATTTGATTTGTAAGACAGAGTATTCTCAAGCTGGGGTCATTACTAATAAAGCAACAGGAAGGATAACCTGGCAGTAATGACAGTAAGCTGGTCTTAATTTAGGTTCTCTGGGTTATTTAGTTTGCTCTATGAAAGCCATTGCTGGAACTGCACATGACTTTGTTGAAACAAGCAGATCCTTGAACAAGACATTTAGACATGTTTAATCTCAAATATATGAAAGGTCCTTCTGAATCTAGTAGGACTTGTATCCTTACTGGATTGAATCCTCAGTTTCTGTACCTGTCCCCATTTTCTCAACAACTGCAAATTTTATGCAGCTTTGGGAAGTCACATTTACACTACGTGAAGGGTAGAAGGAGTACAAACAGCTCTCCTTTTTCCATATTATGTATCTCAACATCCTTAAACTGGGCTATGTATTGTGTCACCCTTTGGGAGTCAAACAATGTGAGGACTGAGTCTGTAGCTGCCTGTCTTCTATGGAGCATCCTTTCTTGAAGGAGAACATTTATTTGAATGGAGAAGGGAAGGTTGATGCTGAGGTCCAAATAAAAGGGCAACAGTCCTCAAACCTACTTGGGTCAAAAGCCTATCTCACCTGGCGTCACTCCAGTTCTCTAGAAACCTCAGCAGAACAGAGGAAAGCGGTTCCCTTGTCAATAGGATTTTCTCTACTCCATTGCTTCAGACTGTAGTCATGCAGCAACATTTCTGTGACCAGACTAATGTCCATATTTTGATTTTACTGAAGGATGAGATTTCTGTGTTTTTAACTTTGACCACAACATTCAAGACTCCAAGTACAGTTGAATTTCCCCTGCATGCACTACTTTATATTAGTTGAACACACCATAAAGATATGGACGTATTAGCTCCTTGAACTGTATTTGAACCAAATACTTGTTTTGTGCCCTAAAGGTTCAAGTCAATTGTTTATTTTATTTTATTCCTAGCTGAGATGTGGAAACCAGTCACTCAGTATCATGAACCCTGTCACCTCTCCCGCCTGCAAAAAGCAGTTTCTTTTATTCTTGTAGTGCTGTGTAAGGTTATACTTCTGTGCCATGGGAAATTGTTACGTGACCCTGGGACTGGTGACCTGTGGTACACTGTCCTACCTATGCCTGAGTGCCACGTGTTGACTCCCAGTAGCAGGAATGACTGTGTGTTGGGCACTCTGGACTGGAAAGGACTTTCAAAGTCTCCAAATCCAACCCACCACTGCTGCAGAGAACTGTCTGCCATAAAACTGACCAAGATCCCTCTCGAATATCAGCTGCCACTTTTTGCCTCAGCAATACTAAGACTTCACTATTATGAAGTTAGAAACATTCTTCTAGTTTCCATTATCCAAGTTTAATTTCTTCCAAGTCTTCCTTGTGCCAACAAAAACTTTCTTCTCTTTCTGGTGTTCACAATTTTGCGTAAGTTATCAGCAATATTTATCCTACAGGCTGTCTCTGTACTGGGCAACACTCTGCTTCTGTGGCAACAGGGTAGGGCATGTAACATTATTTAATGTATCACTCCATTATGAGCTATGCCCAATGACACAACAACTAGAACAGGGAACAGGACAACATGTCAAAGGAAATTTTTATTTATGATGCCATAAAAGTGCCATCCATGATTCACTGGGTGGAATTGTCCTAGAACAGGAAACAAAAACATAGTGCATAAAAAATAGTAATAAACATCAAGCTGATAAATGCTCCTAATTACTTGAAAATAGCTTCCTTTTTTTCCCATTAGCCTTTTCCCTAACCTTTTTGTACCAAAAATAATTTTCCATGAATCACAACCATATCATTATAATGAGTGCAAGGAAACATCAATCTATATAAGATCAAGTTAAGTAACAGGAAACATCACATTAAGTATAATCTAATTATATTTTGTTCCACAACAGAAGGGACAGATTTATTTTTCAGATAAGAGTGAAAAGCAGTGTATCAACATGTGAAACTCAGAGGGAGAATCACAGCATCTACCATTAGGCTCTGCAGAGTTAAGAAGCCGATTGAAACTGCCTAAGACAACAGTTTGTCCACTGACACTACTGGGAGTGTAGTTCTTTACCAAACACCTACATCAAATACCTAACGCTATGCAGCTAGACAATCAAAAGTAAAACCACAAAATTATTCTCTTCCAAAACAGGCCTTCTTAAAGCAGCAGCTGAGAACTCTGAAATATACCCAAAGGTCCTACCATTTTAAAATGTCAATATGTTTGTGCTTCTGGAACTCCATAAGGGGATAATAAATCATAAAATTAATGCCAACAAAGACTATTATCAATGTCTTGTTTGCCTTTATAATTGACACGGGTATAAAATTCAGCTCAGTATTCCCTGCACTGGACCACAACTTGCTTGTGAGATTCTTTTGAAAAGGTATTTTATCTTCATCTGTATGAATTCTTACCTCTCTTGCAGTCTGTAAGGCTCAGGAAATGTTTGTGAAGTGCTTTGAGAGCCTCCTTGGGGATACAATGTAGAGAAATTGCAGGCAAATAAATAAAAGGTCAACTTCTATGTAGTTACTGTCACGTTTTTTTTACTTGAAGACCTTGCTTTTAATACAGCTTGAAGTCAAACAGGTGATTAACAAATCATAGTACATACAGTACATTAGTACAATGTGATACTTTCTGTCTTTCAATAAACACTATTTACACAGGATCAAATTCTGCCCTAAATTACACCAGAGTGAAACCAGAGAAAACAGCTTCTCAAGTCAACAGAGCCACTCCAGATCAATGTAGAGAAGTGAAGGTTTTCCAAGACTACTGTCAACTCATTCCAAGCTTTTTTAACCTCCAGGGTTATGTGTATCAATATCTCAATAAGGTACTTGGAAAATTATGCAGCTGATTAACAGCAGACCCCTGTGGGGGAGATGTAATTAAATTGGAAACAAAAGGTGCTTATTCCCAGGGTAGAGAAATGTAGAAAATACAAAAAGATACATGTCCAACCATGAACCTATATGAGAGGAGTGACACCTCTATTTATGGGCACAAGCATGACTGTTAAGGACACAAGTGAGTTAACTAATTTGGAAATCTCTGTGATATTGGCACAGGTCCTCTGACTGCAGCGTTTCTTTACCATCAGTGTTGATCTCATTCTAGTCCACGGAGCACAAGTCATCTCACCCCAAAGGATTTACCCTACTACAGTGCAGATGTAGATGACTTATTTCAGTCAGCCGAATCCCACTTCTGGTGCCCACGTTGTCGAATTGTTGAAGAGCAAACCCCACTGTTCCACCCTCACTTGAGAACAACTCATGCATCACAGTTCAGTTAATTCCCAGACGATGGACCTTCCAAGCATTTCACCAGCTTTCACATGGTAACAAAGGACACAGAGAAGGTGGAGTTACTGAATGCCACCTTCACTGCCAAGGCCAGTCCTCTGGTTTCCCAGACCCTGAAAGCAAGTCTGGAGAAAGGAAGACTTTCCTTTGGTCAAGGAGGATCAGGTTAGAGATCACTTAAGCAATCCTGACACCCATAGATCTATGTACCCCAAGTGAAGGAGCTGGAGATGTTAAAGCTAAGCCATTCTCCATCATCTTTGAAAGTTCGTGGAGGACAGGAGAGGTGCCTGAGGACTGGAGGAAAGCCACTGTCACTCCAGTCTTCAAAAGGGCAAGAAGGAGGACCCAGGAAAGTACAGGCCAGTCAGCCACAACCTGCATCCCTGGAAAGGTGATGGAACAGCTGGAGGTCATCTGTAAGCATGTGCAGGGAAAGATTATCAGGAGTAGTCAACATGGATTCACCAAGGGGAAACCATGCCTGACCAACCTGATAGCCTTTATGATGGAATGACTGGCCGGCTGGACGAGGGGAAAGGGATGGGTGTTGTCTGTTTGACCTCAGCAAGGCTTGTGACACTGTCTCCCATAACATCCTCACAGGTGAGCTCAGGAAGCATGGACTAGATGAGGGGACAGTGAGGTGGGTTGAGAACTGGCTGAATGAGGGAGCTCAGAGGGTTGTGATCAGCGGTGCGGTCTAGTTAGAGGCCTGTAGCCAGCGGCGTTCCCCAGGGGTCAGCGCTGGCTCCAGTCCTGCCCAGCTTATTCACCAGTGGCCTGGAGGAAGGGACAGAGGCACCCTCAGCAGGTTTGCTGGTGATACAAAACCGGGAGGAGCGGTCGGTACCCCAGGAGGCTGCGCTGCCGTTCTGCGAGACCTGGGCAGGCTGGACAGTTGGGCAGAGAGGAACCCAGTGAAGTTCAACACAGGCCAGAGTAGGGTCCTGCCCTGGGGAGGGACAGCCCCACGCACCAGTACAGCCTGGGGTGACCTGCTGGGGGGCAGCTCTGCAGAGAGGGACCTGGGAGTGCTGGGGGGCAGCAGGTTGCCCGTGGGCCAGCAGCGTGTCCGTGGGGCCAAGAAGGCCAGTGGGACCCTGGGGTGCATCAGGAGGAGCGTGGCCAGCAGGTCGAGGGAGGTTGTCCTCCCCCTCTGCTCTGCCCTGGTGAGGCTGCATCTGGAGTGTTGTGCCCAGTGCTGGGCTCCCCAGTTCAACAGGGTGCTGCTGAAGAGGGCTTACTGGAGGGCTACAAACATGATGAGGGGACTAGAGCATCTCCCTGAGGGACCTGGGCCTGATTATCCTGGAGAAGACTGAGAGGAGATCTTATCAATGCATATATATATAGCTTAAGGACAACTGTCAAGGGGATGGGGCCAGGCTCTTTTCAGTAGTGCCCAGCAACAGGACAAGGGGCAACGGGCACAAGCTGCATCACTAGAAGTACCTTCTGAGTATGAGGAAGAACTTATTTTCCTTGAGGGTGGCAGAGCCCTGGGACAGGTGCTCAGAGAGGCTGTGGGGTCTCCTGCTCTGGAGACATTCACACCCACCTGGATGTGACTGTGCAGCCTGCTCTGGGAGAGCCTGCTCGAGCAGGGGTTGGGCTAGGTGGTCTCCAGAGATCCCTTCCAACCCTGACCATTCTGTGATTTTGTATTTTGTGGGGCAGGACACCAATGCTGACTGAAAATAATAGAAAATACCTGTAAATTAAGTAGCCTAGAAAAAACCTGGGTTTAACCCCAGCTGGCAATTAAGCAGGACCAGCTGCTTACTCACTGCCCACACCCCCTGCCCCAAGATGGGGGAAGGAATTGGAAGAATGAAAGCGAGAAACAAACTTATGTGTTGAGATAACAGTTCAATAATTAAAAAGAAATAGTAATTTTAAAAATGTAAGGGGGGGAGGAGAGGAAGTAGCAAAGAGAGAGGAAAATAAAACCCAAGAAAAACAAGTGATGCAAATGAAAACAATTATTCACCATCGAGTGATGCTCAGCCAGTCCCTGAGCAGCAACTCCCCAGGCTCTGCCGAACCTCCTCCCTAGTTTTATTGCTGAGCATGATGTCATA
Organism: Falco naumanni; assembly: GCF_017639655.2. NCBI lineage: Eukaryota > Metazoa > Chordata > Aves > Falconiformes > Falconidae > Falco > Falco naumanni. The sequence continues at coordinate 120,450,181 of NC_054056.1, read as the reverse complement.
TGGTATGGAATATCCCTGTGGTCAGTTGGGGTCAGCTGTCCCAGCTGTGTCACCTCCCAACTCCTTCTGCACCCCCAGCCTGCTCACTGGTGGGGTGAGGAGCAGAAAAGCCCTGGGCTCTGTGTCAGCGCTGCTCAGCAATAACTAAAACATCAGTGTGTTATCAACACTATTGTCAGCACAAATCCAAAACACAGACAGCCCCATACAAGCTACTATGACGAAATTTAACTCTATCCCAGCAATAACCAGTACAAAAACAATCAAAGGAATTGGAGCTGTTTTTTCTAGAAAACTTTAAACTTAAAGAGAAATTTTCATAAATAAATACAGATATATTCTCCATGCCCAATGAGCTGAATAAAGATTGTCTTAAATTGAAAAAAAGGAATTCATTAGACATTAAGAAAACCTAACGAGTGGGAAAGCTAAGCACTGGCACAGGCTATGTCAGGGATGGAAAGTCTAGCACATATTACCATCTGCAACTAATAGGTTGGATATAGCTAACACCAAAGTCAGCATGGACCAGACAGCTGCTCTCAGTCCCTCCCAGCCCTGTTTTCTCTGATTCTGAATGGTTTTCACATTGTTTCAGAATGAGATGAGGCAGAGAAAAGAAGTACTCTATTCTGATTTCTAACAAATTGTTTCCCATTAAAAGTAACAACATTTTCAAATGCTTGCAGCGATCAGCAGGATAAGTCATTGTTCCTCTTGCACTACACATAAATTCTCTTGCTGTCTTATTTGTGGACATAATTGTTTCTTTTTAAAAAAAAACAAAAAACATTTTCCTGTCTTGTATAATTTCCCTTTAATCTTGTGATGATCTGAGATTAGTTTTATTGGTTTTGTTTCAAACTTGTTTCATATTTTGAGACCCTAGATGAAAAAGTTTTACACCTATATATAGTATTGACATGACTGAACAGACCATCAAAAGAGCTTACCAAGAGAGATCTTTATGTAAACGGGTAACAAACGGGAGGAAGTAAGAAATCTGCCTGAAATTACTTGGAAAATCATGGATAATTTAAGTTGGAAGGGACCTCTTGAAATCATCTAGTCCATATCCCCCACATCTTCTCCCCCAGTTCAAGCAGGTTCAGCTAGAGCAGGTTGCTCAGGACCATGTTCAGACAGCTTTTGAATATCTCGAAGTACGGAGACTCTGTAACCCTTCTGGGCAACCTGTTCCAGTGTTTGACTACCAGCACAGTAAGAAGTGTTTTCTAGTGTTCAGATGGAATTTCATGTTTTAATTTGTGCCCACTCTCTCTTCTCCTCTCAGTGGTCACTATTTAGAAACATGTGGTTTCCTCTTCGTTCTTTCACATCAGGTATTTATCCACATTGATAAGATCCCTCTGAGCTTTCTCTTCTCTGGATTGAAAAGTCCAAGTTCTTTCTGTCTCTCCTCGTATCACAGGTACAAATAAAATTAACAGTGAGGGCTCCTGAATCTTAGCTCTGTCCCCCATCACCAGAACTAAGGCTGCTGTGGGTACTGGCTGCTGCTGGGGGTGGCTTGGATGTACCATTAGAATGAAGGATGAAGGAAGGCCTGGCAGAAACGTGCCACAGCTTATTCTATCTTATATAAGGTGTGAAGACTAGTCAATCTATTTTTTAATTACAGCTCAGTCTCCAAGCTAAGCAGTTGATATAATTCTCAATGCTTCAGTTGCGTAGCAATGACAGTGAAATAGTTGAATCCTAACTAAAGAAGAGATAGCGCATCTCCTGTCTGTGTGCTTGATGCATTGTGCTGCCCCCTCTTTATTCCACCTTCTATAGCAACATCTTACGTCTTACATGTGTGCTTCTGCCATGTATAATTCACGGCGTTGTGCAGCCCTGCCCTCCTCCTGCCCTCCATTCCCATTCAAATCAGTTTTAAAATGCAATGACTCCAGGCGCTAATGTTTTAGACAAGCTTGAAGCAATTGAGACAAGGCTGTAAGCTGAAAATAACGTGCAGTAGCATAGTCGAGTAGTTAATCAATACAGGACTTGTCAGCTTTTCATATCAAGACATTAACAAAGTTATGTTGCCATAAATGAAAGGAGTTTTGAGGGGAGAAAAATAAAAGCTGTTAACAAGACAATGTCTGAGTTGGTTGGTTTTTTAAAGAAAAAAATAATGAAAAAAAGACCTCAAGCATTAACATTTGAATCTTTTGTTACTCTTAGTTGTGCTTGTTCTAACTAGCCTTGAGGAATTACGATAGCAAATACAAATGAAGGGTACTCACCACAGCTTGATGATGGGGAAGATCCAGGAATGCGTTGACGTTAGAGCTTCACACATTTCTCTACAGCCACAAATGTTCCCTGACCCCTCCATAAACTGCAGAAGTTTGGAAACTACTGTATCACATGACCATTGCAGGGAAAAAAACCTTGGATTTTAAAAAAAAATAGTTAAAGAGCATTTGTAAACCTTCTTCCTTTCTCCCTTAGATCGAAGTGTGACCTTTTTTTTATGTCCAAAACCATTAATACTGCCTTTGTCATTTCAAATTACAAAAATCAAAGTAAGACTAGAGAAAACAAAAGCATCAAAAGCCAATTCAGACAAATACTTATTCAGATGCTTATTTCACAACCATATTCCCTATCCCCGCAATCCTACCCACAGTGGGCAACTGTAAGGGCCCTTTCTGAGAAAAGGCTTTGTTCGCTGTCTGGGTGCCAGGTTGCAGAGTGATTACTTTTAAAATGTAGCGAGGAAGCAATTAGCACTAAATCTGGCTCTCTGAGCTCATCCACAGATTAATTCTGTGCACACCTGTCTGCAATGAGGGGCTGCCCAAAGCCCGCCCCCCCCCCCCCCCCCCCCCCCCCCCCCCCCAGCTTAAGTGTGGGGGAAGAAGAGATCTTAAATGAGCATGGAGGAAGCCAACAGTTTGGTGGAATGTGAACTGGCTGCAAAGGTGCTTTGCTGTATGTAGCCATATTCCGGGGCAGAACTTGTGTGATTATATATAACCAGCACTTATGTATGCAATAGGGGATCTTGCTTAGGGTCTGTGCCTTCACATATTACAGACAACTAGTTAGTCAGGGCCACCTGTTGCAAATATTTCTTCTATACGAACACTGTCGTAGAGGAACTGTGCTCTGCATGACCAAGTGGGAAGAGAAGTGTACTAGTGATGAGGTGCTGATACCAATCATGAACTGAGCAAAAGCAGTCCTTGAAGGTTCCCAGTCAAAGAAAAACCTCCTGGAGAGAACATCCTCTGCCCCCAGTTGCTGGTGAACAAGAAGAATTGATTGAATGCTCCAGACCTCATCTGCATGTCTATAACATGGTGACGTGACACATTTTTGTTGAAATACCATGAAGTTTTGAAGTTGAAGTGAATAAAGCATCATCATTCATGTCTAACAATGGATGGAAGAGATCTGTATCTAGCTCTATCTGGCATGAGGGTTCATCCTAACTTTTGGTGCAGTGATGAGCATCTGTGGGCAGCTGGGAAAAAGACTGTATTAAATAGTGGCTACCTGTGAAAAATGCTTATACATTGTTGTGTAGTCAACTGTCCACTCTATAATGAGCTGAACCTCTGCAAGGATTGCATGAAGGTGACAGGTACAAAATGATAATAAAAGCAGGGAAGATTTGATCTTAAACTACTGTAAACAGCGATGGGTGATGCATTCTGGGAAGAGCTGATCTTCCCAAGCACCAGTTTAAGGCTTAAAATACTGTTTGAATACTTTGGTAAGAATCTCTAGACATTTTTTTTCCTGGTAAATGCATCACTTAAAACTAGCGTAAATGGTATTTCCTCTTACTTGAACAAACCATTCACAGAAATACAAGTTCTATAGACCACTTAGTCCCAAAACATTGGATGAAAATGCAATGTGAGCAAGGCAACTTTTATATCACCTTTACTAAGAAGAGAAGGGGTTGACACTACGCACACTTTAATCAGAAGCATCCCAGTACATTCTGGAGTGTCTACAGCTTATTTTCAGGCTAATCCAGGTAATGGATGGAGACTAAAGTGTGACTTTGTCAGGCAGAGACAACCTCAAACAATTCTCTGCAGCTCAGTTGATGGCATAGCCTGGGGGATGCTGTTTGCAAGTGTAAAAGGCAGAAGTCCCATCACAGGACACCAGTGTGTGATATTAAACTTTCTGTAAAAGGCCATCCTTAAATTAGGCCCATTATCTCTGACATACAATCTCCACACAAGTGAAATATTTAGTGCTGAGAGTTGATGGCATTTCCCTAGGCAAAGCTGTGTGCAGTTCACAAAGCTTTTGCTTGAAGAGCACAGCTTGGCAGCCTTTATCAGCCAGTTTGACCAAGACTGTGAATAAAGTCTTGTGCATACAGTCTCCCTTGCAGAATCAGAGCATTAACACACAGGGCTACAGACCTGCTGGAAAAAAAAATATATACCCTGGGCTTTGCAACACTTCACAACTTTGTTGTGTGTCTGACGTAAAGGATGATGAATTATTGTGCTGCCTCAAGGGCACAGTGGGATCATTTCTCTAGAAAGCATGCCTCTTTATGGGGCAGAAAGAAAGGTGCAACCACCTCAGACCGAGGCTATAATAACCTGTGTAATGAGATGTCCTCTGGCATTACCATGGATCATATCCCTACAGCTAGGGAGGGTCTCCTAGTGTGGAGTAGAGAATGGGAGCCGAGGAACTGGGACTGTTCCTCTCCTCGCTGCTGGTGTTTGGAGAGGCTTTGTTTGTCCTATCAAGAAAGAACGTACAAGACCAAAGATCTGTAGCTTTAAGTAATATAAACACACACACACACTGAAAAAGAGTCCCAAAAGACCTGCTGGATGAAAATTGAGGTAAGAATGAATAGTGTCTCATCGGTGGAGCTGAATCAAGGGTTCCACTTCTGCCTTAGCAGCTTATTCCTGCTGGACTCCTGGACTGATCCATTGGCTGGTCCTTAAAACAATATGAGCCTCTGGCTGAAAGCTGTGACTATAAACGTGTTAGCATTAACATTAAGCAAGTCTTGAGAATTTACTGTGTCGCTTTTAGTTCATGCTTCTCTTGGTGAAAACAAAACGGTCCTTTCTTTTGCTCTTTCTGAAGAAGACAAGGCAGGGATCTCACATTTGCTTCTAATTACAATGTGCTTTACTGTGCAGCCTCATTGAGGGGAAAAGGTTTTTGAAGTCTGCAGCATTGAGTGAGGATTGATCACTAATTAAAAATGTCTCTGGGAAGTTAGCTATAACTAAAATGTACTAAGTAAAAACAATCAGATCATTGTTTTGCTAATGGTATGTGTCAAATAAAACATGCATAAATCAGGTGCTTTGAAACAGCTGGGAAAGCCAAGCCCAGATGTGGCAGAAGTTCTATTTCGAGTGGATGCTGACCGTAGTGTGCCAGTGCAGCATCCCTGTGTACTTGTGGTGATGATCAGCTTTTGTGAAAGACCTATCACTCTGTTCTCCTTGCATGGGAACAGCCCGTTACGGTGTCCCCGTAGTTCCACAGAGCCAAACTTACCCACTTGTGTAGAACAGGGCCTTTTGGCTCTTTCTGGGTTCCCCTGTGGGTTTGGGACTGTGTTTTCAGTGTGTTGTGGGAGCTGGGACTGAAACTGAGTAGAAAATACAAGGTATGCTGTGCTTTCACTTTCACAGGACACCATTCCAAGATGCATTAAAACATTACCCTAAAGGTAAATCAAGATCCAGCAGAACACAGCTATAGCAAGCGATTTTATTTACTTCCCATTTAATAGGTTTCAAAGGTGGCTGTGATTTTTTTCAGTTCTATCTGGTTTGTAAAAGAAATGTCTACTTTTGCCACTTGTACTTACCTCTGCCCATTAATATAGTGGCAGATGGTACAGGCAGGTATGTGTTAGGGTGGATGTACAGATGGCTCACTCTGTCTTGCGGTGCCTCTGACAAGATAAAGACATGAGGAACTGCAGGGTGCTACAGATTACAAGGGGAAGTAATGTATATGCAGATGGCCTACGCTGACCCATGGTGCCACTAACAAGACAGAAAAATGAGAAACGGCAGGACATTATAGACAGCAAAAAAGTTAATAGCTTGACAAAGTTGCTGTCAAAGTTAGAAATTACCTTGAAATTACATGGCACCCATGACATAAACAGCAAATATGGGTACAAAATCAGCAAAGCCAAGGCTGGTAGGGAAATGGTACACAGAACTGGGTTATTTGGGAGGGGATAAGAGTGGTAAAAGAGAAGATCTTGCAGGGGGAAAAGGGAATA